>NC_089788.1:33845767-33873267 GCF_040412425.1 Macrobrachium rosenbergii | reverse complement strand
TGACCCTGATATCATACCCCTCCATTTTAAGCACATGAGAAGAGCCAGTTCCACAGAGTAAGTACGTGTCGAAATATTTTGTTTGGGTTTATGCTAGGTGTGAAAAGTGACTGCAATCAGCATTAGGTAATTGATAGACCGTGTGCATGCCAAATTAGTTCATGAGAAGAGAGAGCGTATTAACAATTCCACGAGATTTTTGTGCTATCGCATGTTAGCTGTATGTTTTAAGAATAGGAAGCTAGGGAGTAACTCAGTCGAAGAGTTAAATAAAAGGAACAGACCCCTATTCCAGATATACACACTGTAGGCGATCACCAAGGCTTTGACTCCAGCTATTTTCGCATCGCTGGATTTATCCTTTCTCTCTCTCTCTCTCTCTCTCTCTCTCTCTCTCTCTCTCTCTCTCTCTCTCTCTCTCTCTCTTGAAAAGCTAGGAAGTATTTAGGAATCTAAATTTCCGCTCTCAAGATGAGGGAATAGTAATTCCGACACGGAATCTTCAATTCCAGGCCATGTGGGCCCATCCCTAACCGTCCGCCATCTTTGATTTGTGATTTCCATTAGAAATTCGCTCATATATAAATCCCTTTCTTTGCTCGTTAATTTTTATCCATACGTCCATGCACCTCGCCGCATTTTTTTGAAGGTAATAAACCTTTAATTCTTTAACTGAGTAGGATATTCCTCAGCGACCCAGTAGTATTCCTGTAAATTTATTTATTGACGAATATATCAGCAAGAATTTCCTCTTTCATTCATTACTGCGGGAGCCTCCGAGCTTGGGAAAATGGTAGGCTCAGGTAAAAAGCCAGACACGCAGTCAAGACGACCCCACCCCCACCACCTGCCTGACTCATTCATCGTCGGCAGATGTCACGAGACCAGAAGTAAACATTGGAGTACACGTGCGAGCTAAGGTTTGTTTTGATAACGGAGAATAACAATTCCTCTTCCCCACGTATAACCTCTCGGCAGTCCGGACTGCCCCGTGCATGTTATAAGATTAAGCATTTTTGTCTTACCCTCGTGCGTTGGAGATTTTAAATTTCAATAGGATCAATCTACTGTTTTCGTTACGCCACTTTTAACATTATTTAACAGCGCAAAGAAAATTTCTCTACACACCATAAGTGTATAACCTCATAAACCTTTTTTTTATTATTTAGTTCTACAGCATCTCTCCACAAAATAAATATACATAAATACTTACACTAGCTTGGGCTAAAAATTTGTTTATCAAGAACCCTGAAATTTGTCTTATTCAGACGCATTAATTTTCGTTCATTCTGAACAATTGAGTGTTTCAGACACCCTGAAATTTGTCTTATTCAGACATATTAATTTTTAACTGAGTCTCTTCAGACATCTTGAAATTTGTTTTGTTCAGACATTAATTTTCGTTCATCCTGAACAATTGAGTGTTTCAGACACCCTGAAATTTGTCTTATTCAGACATTAATTTTTAACTGAGCCTCTTCAGACATCCTGAAATTTGTCTTATTCAGACATATAAATTTTCGTTCATTCTGAACATTTGAGTGTTTCAGACACCCTGAAATTTCTTATTCAGACATATTAATTTTTAACTGAGTCTTTTCAGACCCCTGAAATTTGTCTTATTCAGACATATTAATTTTTAACTAAGTCTCTTCAGACGTCCTGAAATTTGTCTTATTCAGGCATAAATTTTTGTTCATTCTGAACAATTGAGTGTTTCAGACACCCTGAAATTTGTTTTATTCAGACATAAAAATTTTCATTCATTCTGAACAACTGAGTGTTTCAGACACCCTGAAATTTGTCTTATTCAGACATATTAATTTTTAACTAAGTCTTTTCAGACAACTGAGTCTTTCAGTCAACTGAATCTGTTCATTTCAAACAATACTGAGTCTCGTCAGACATACTGAACCTGTTCACTCGAACAGCCCTGAGTCTTTTCAGACATATTGATTTTCTAACAGGTCACGCCCATATAAGCGTTATCTCAAGATGTCAACAACATCCAAGCCCAGCAAAATGAGGACTTCAGGTTCTACATGTCCGCTGGAAAGGACATGGGACTGTCAGGGCAAGCCCTGAGGGATTGGGTCCAAGAAAGAGTAGATGATGCCAAGGCGAAAAGAGAGGCAGAAAGACAAGGGAAGGAGAAAGAAAGAATAACCCAGGAGAAATGAGAAGAGGCAGAAAGGCAGGAGAAGGAGAAAGAAAGAAAGCCCAGGAGAAACAAAAAGAGGCAGAAAGACAGGAGGAGGAGGAGAAAGGAAGAAAAGCCCGGGAGAAACAAGAAGAGGCAGAAAGGCAGGAAAAGGAGAAAGAAAGGCATGAGAAGGAGAAAGAAAGAATAGTCCAGGAGAAATGAGCAGAGCCAGCAAGACAGAAGAGGAGAAAGAAAGAGCTCATCAGCTTGCAATGGCAGCTCACGACAGGTGCAATACACTAACACCCTCTCCTCACTCATCCCTCAGCAGTGTAGGCACCCTTATAAGAAAATGGGACGAAGCCGAGCCTGACACCTGGCTCCATCATATTGAAAAGGTCCTGACGACCTATCAGCCCTCCACTGAAGAAGTATCTCTGATCCTGGGATGACACCTTGAAGGAAAAGGTGCCATTGCCTTCAATGCTCTCCCTCCTGAGGATCAAGGAAATTTTGCCCATGTCCACCAAACCATTATAAAGGCTTTTGAAATAACTCCAAACTGTTGGAGGAAAAGGTGGAGAAATATGCCCAAGGAATCAGGCCAAACCTGGTCTGAGTGGATCTTCAAAAAGTCCCAGGCCCTAAAACGATGGCTAGAAACTCTGAAAGCCACTAGTGTGGAGGAAGTCCTCGAACTCTTCCAGCTCAAGGACTTCTTATTTTATGCCCCTCCAGCTCTTGCCACTCATCTATGCGATAAGGCACCTAAGACAGTGGCCGAGTGCTGCCGTTGGGCTGACACATGGGATACGCATCATCCCCATCTTAGTTCCCATGGACGAAAATTATATCCCTCCTCGCTTGCCTCAACCAACTCCCAGCATCCTCACAAGAATGGGCACCCCCATAAAAACCCGGTGTGGGTACTGCAAGAGAACAGGGCACCCCAATGAACAGTGCCGCTTGAAGGCTGAGAATCAGCCAGAAGCCCCCTCTACGTCCTCAAACGGGACAACACCCCGAGCCACACCTGGGCTCATGGACAAAGGGTAAAGGGCCTGCTCCCTCCTATGGGGCAGTGCCAGGTAAAGATTATAGCCGGACTTATTATCCCGCTTGCAAAGTCTATGGGCACTCCGCCCAATGGACAAAATGCCCTAATAATAATAAGTCAGATATACCTGCCCTTGCCTTGGCAGTCACTGACCCAACATCCTTAGGTCCTCCAGCCCAGGGTCCCATTTATGTGTCACTTCCCAAGGTAGGTGCCCCGCCAGCTAGGTCAAGGCATTAATTGATGATTCTGGTGCACAAAGGGAAGACAAAGTTCCCCATGGAGCTACCATTAACAGATGTAAACTCATCACAATTGAGGGTATCAGTCACTTTAAGATGATACTTCCTTCTGTCAAGCTGAGGATCATGAGACTTCACAGGTTTGAAATCTGCGACCTAGCAGTCATCAGATACATTCCTGGAGGTTATGACCTCCTCCTGGGGCAGGATTTCCCAGTCCCCATCTGAGTTACAGCAATGCAGGGGTCCAAATCCCCAAATCATTCATTAGGCAAGAGTAAGCCTCAAATGCCTGCATTCGTCCCACTGCCAGTGCCACCTGAGTGCAATTGTGCAGTGGCCCCCCCCATCAAGATCAATTCCCGATCCCATTCCGGTGGCTGGCCCTGCCCCAGTGCCAGTTCCAGGGCCCCAAATAGATCTCCTTCCAGGAGATCCCACACTTGATTCACAATCTCTGCCAGTGTCACTTGGGTGCACTGAACAGTACCAAGCTCTGTCAGTTATGAATGCCTGGCCCTGCTTAGTGCTAGTGCCAGAGCAACCCCCTGATCCCCATTCCATAGATCCCAGTCCAGGTCCCCTCTCTTCTCTCGGCTTGGCTCGGTAAGAGACACAGCTCCGTTACCAATACTGGTAAGAGATGTGGCCTTGCAACCCATGCCTGAGCTGGTGTCTTACCTGAGCCTCTCACGCCCCCATGACCGCTTCCACTCTGTCTCAGTCTGCCACAGACACAACAGTGAGTAAGGATTTTGTCATGTCTCAAATGGCCGATGAACTCAAGGAACTGCAACAGATCATAGTAGAGCTTGTAAAAAGGGCCCCTGTATCAGCCATCCAAAGAAGCCGACACAGGTGGCACTCAAATAATAATAATAATAATAATAATAATAATAATAATAATAATAATAATCTCTATTGTGGCTCAGGGCCATATACATGGAAGATACAAATACAATACACACAATCAAGATACATAAGGTAACATGACAGTAATAATTATTGGCAGTATCCACACAGTTGCTGAAGAAGTAGAAAAAATAGAATTCATGATAATGGTAATGACAGTGATTATATGGGGAAAATAGAAAAAAATAAAAATGATAACAATAGAAAATACAGATTGCAGACGATTAATTCCATCTGGGGACCCAAGGTCGTTAAAGAAGTCAGGTACAGAAGGCTACATACGAATATTGAAAATTGCAAAACTCTACAATGATATTAAACACAGTAATAACAGGAAGTAAGAATACGAAAAACAGCAAGAAACGTAGAATATAATAATAATAATAATAATAATAATAATAATAATAATAATAATAATAATAATAATAATAATAATAATAAGACAGATTCTGGAGAGGACACTTCATAATTGCAAAACAGAGAATGAGGCATTTAAGGAACAAATGCCTCATTATTCCATCTTTCCCACAATTTAGATCTTCTTGCATCACTGCTTAGGATGCTTTGTATGAGCGAATTGCTGCTGTTTCTCAGTCAGGTGATCAGACTGGACATTGTTCGCCTCACAATGATTTTCAAATTATCCAGGCGGTTTTCTGAACATCTGCGTGGCTGAGTGATAAAAAAGGAGTGTTTGTGAGGCATCTCAGAATGTCATTGTGAACAACTGTGATACGTCTCATGGTCTCTCGAGTATAGTTCGTCCAAAGGGAACACCCATGTATACTGTAGCAGTACAAGCGGAAGGGCAGCAGTTTCATTTCTCCATGACAGAAGGCAAATCTCCTTGCAATCATGTTGCCAGTTGCACATGGTTTATGATGCCTCTGTTCTATGTCTGCCGTATCTTTTAGGCGTCCGTGATAATGTGTCCCAAATACGGAAATTCATGCACGAATTCTAGGCGATGATTCCTGAGGAAAATTAATGGTTCTGCAATATGGGTCTTGTTTTGTTGTATAGGATATCGAATTCCTCTGCATTTTGGCGGCAGGTGTCGATGAGTCGCTGGAGACCTTGCACTGATGGGGAGTTCAGAACCATATAAACAGCGTAACAGAGGTATTTATTGTTGTTTTGTTGATAGTGCATCCGATTGGGAGTGAGTTCAGTTTGACATTCAGGGCATCTGTGTATGTGTTAAACAGGTATGGAGAGAGAATGCCCCCTTGCCGGAGCCCGTTTAGGAGCCGAAGGTGTACAACAATATACGTTACCCCATTTGACACAGAATTGATGTGTGAGAACCAACAACATAAAATGCCAATTAGATATAGAGGTGTGCCTCGTTTGTGCAGCTTCAGGAAGAGCTTCAGGTAGTTTACTCTGTCAAATGCTTTTCTCACATCTATCAAAAACATAGGAAAACAGGAGGCTGATGATAGGTAATAGTTCAGCGATTCTTTCAGGATGTAGATGCAGGTGTTGGTTAAGTGGTTTGCTTTAAAGCCAAACTGGTTGTCAGTAGTGTGCAGAAAGGGGAGAAGCTTCACTAGAAGAATGGACTCAAGTATCTTCGACGCAATTGTAGTAATTGCAATCAGGCAATAATTGCCAGGGTTCAGCTGCATCCTTTAGCTTGTTTTTTAATTAATGGTATTAAGTGAACTAAGAGTAAGGAGTCTGGGAGAAACTGGTGAATTATGCATGCACTGAACAGAGCAGCTAGCAAAATGTAAATTATCGGATGGCAGAATCTGAAAGCTTCAGCAGGCAGACCATGACAGCTGGGCAATTTATTATTAGGTAGGTCGTTTATGGCCTCGCTGATGTTACCTGGCGTAATACGATCAGCGAAATGAAACTGACTATTATCAGTAAGGAGGTTATTAACATCCCTGCAGGAGTCTTGATCATTTATGCAATTCAGGATAGTGCTGAAGTGATCGTTTATGCAATTCGGGATAGTGCTGAAGTGATCACCCTACATTCTTGCAATAGCCTCGTCACCGACGGCTTCTCCTACTCTCTGTGATAGCTTTTTAGTTTTGGGATTTAGGGACTGAATGCCCTTCCAAAGACAGGGGTAATCGCCAGATTCTAATTTCCTAAACATTGCGTCAGCTCTTAGCTACTTTTCATTCAGTCTGCAATGCTTAAGGGCAAGTTTGAACTGTGCTCTAACCTGCCTCATTAGCAGTGCAAAGTGTCCTTCCCTAGGGCTACCATTATGCCTCCACAGTAGAAACATTTCTCATGAATGTGTATAAAGATCTTTAACCAAATCATTCCATCCAGGTACATTACGAGAGTTGCCTTGACGAGATCTAAAGGTATCCCTGCCGGAGGCGAGCATAGCAGAAATTATATTCCAATAGAATTCTTTCAGATCTCTCCCGTGATGATCATTTCTACATTTTGGGGTAGTGCACAGTAAGGCGTCTGCCAGTTGGGCTACTGACCGCAGCCTGGTTTTTGTTGTTTTCCTGAAGGATCTGGTTTTCTGTTTGTTTTAAAATCCCAGTTAACAGCAGGTGGGTGATCAGTTAGGGAGGGATGGGGTACTGAATGACACCTGTAAGATCGTAGCAAATGTTGCAGGTCACAACAGAGTCTTGAAGTTGAGGGGACGTGGTGCAGTGGTCCAGCCAGGAGGTTGTAACTGTGTCCATTCTGTTCTGTACATAGGTATAGGAGGAGGGAGGGAGGAGCATTACATCGCTAATTCAGAGAGTGGGATTTTGACAGAAGTGAGTAAGTTCATTATAAAACTGCTTTGTGGGTGAGAATTAAGATCCCCAATTATATAAATATGATCAGCAGTAGAGTTCTGAATAATGCTGTGTAACTCACCTAGGATCATGCAATATTTATCAAAATTATCGTTCTTTTCCCAGGGCATATAAACATTAATTATTAAGATCTTAGAGTCCCCTAATGTCACTTGAAGCCCCAGCAATTTATCACTCCTATAGGTCAACACATTCATCATGTTGTCTAGCGACTTGTGCCACAGGAAAGAAAGGCCCCCTTTTGGGCGACCGGCTACAATGTGATCTGTAACTTGCATCGATGTGGTCGAGAAAGCTCTGAAGTCTTCATGCACTGAATCGCAGATGGCAAACCAGCAAAGTAAGAGAGGTCTGTGGAGGATATACCACGGGCGTGGATAATTCCAGGTAGCTTAACGAGAGCCCCCGATTCTCTCCTGGCACCTGTGCCAAAATGGCACGGTGCCATCCCTTTATCCTACGAAGACTTTGGCACTTCTATCCAGAAGAGGATGTCAGGGTTCTTCACCTATTTATTTCCTTATTCTTTAACATTTCCTTTCCTTACTTTTGATTACTGCTCACATTTATTTTATGCCTTACCAAGGCCCCCATTTTACTTTAGTCCCCTCTGCCCCTGCAGAGTGTCATTGACAGATATGACAACTGCATAAGTCCTATGACTTCCCTTTCATGCCTACTGCACCGTGATGCATTTAAGATACGATATGCCATCGCCATTAGTTATTGTTATATGAGTGCCAACTTGGCACAGTGCCATTGTAGATGCTGGCAAATGATCTTGCTGGAGGAGTTGCACCCTCTGGCTGCCTTTGCAGCCTTCTTGGGCTAAGATGAACCTAGCTGTTTTCCACAGGCTAAGGAATGTAATTTCGGCATATTTAACCATCATCTTTTATTAACAATCTTTGGTTACTCTGAATCTGTCACCTATTCTCTTTGTGAATCTCTTGTAATAAATCTCGAGTCTCAGACTCACGACGTGTTTATAGTGCCCGAATGGCACTGAGCCATTGCTCAAGCATCGTGGAAACACCTAACCAAGCCATGTCTTCCTTACTGTAATGCCTCTTCAAGGCAGACTAACTGCATATGTGCAAAATTCATAATTGATTATTATTAAGAGTGCATGAAGCATCTCTAGAATTGACCTAGTATTAATTCATTGCTTTAACTATACCATTATGTTGTGGAAAATATTCTGATTAATTCTGCCTTAACGTAATAGGAATTTAATGATAAGAATATGTCATTTCTAGCAGCTAGTATTAATTCTGCATTAACTTAAATGTCAAAGTGTTGTTGTGCCTCTTGAAATTAATTGCTTCGCAGAAGTTTAAGTTAAATTATAAGGCACCAAAAGGAAATGAGAGGGAAGTAAAGAAAGTCTTTAAGTGATTTTGCTTGCTGGTAATCATTCTCACCCGATCTAGGGTGTAAATGCTAACTTGGTTGGGGAGATGCAACGAATGGGACCTCTTCTCAAGCCACCTATGTCCGTTTTTACATCTGTAACGTAGCAGAGGAAGAAAAAAATTAATTTCAATTGTTCAATTTCTAGAACTGTGATTTTCCGCTCACCTATTCATAAACTCTCTCCTTCATTCCCCAAAATGATTAAGCCTAACCCCTCTCTCTGTTCAAAATGACTGACTAAAGCCTTGTTCCAGATGACCTTTGAAGATGCCTTCCTCGGCAGCGCCAGACAACAGGCAAGGGTGGGGCCAAAAGGAGAAAGTTTGCGCCCAGCCCTATCCTAAAACCTTCATGAGGGTTAACTGATGCCTTGCAGCCTATATAGAAAACATGGAAAAGATTGACCTTTGCGCCACCTATGTTGGGCACGATGCATAATCCCAGAAGGTTATTTATAGACAATGCAACAAAATCAAAAGAGAGAGAAGTGCTCCGAATGCCACCAAGGACAGATGTCCTTAACCTTGCCTGACCCTTGAACCTTCCACATGTTCGACCCTGAGGCTCGAACCAGTATACATTTGTAGTGGCATTTTAAACCCCTCCTTCGCCGTCAGCACCATATTGAACGAGGACACTGTCATCTTGATGATGGTAATGTTTTGGAATAAGGTTGCTTAGTCAGCTGCAATTCCTGTTATTTCTGTCTGATTTTTCATTTATTTTTTCCATTGTGCGATCACCTTCAGTAATTTGTGGTGGAGCATTCAGCGTTAACGTAATTATGCATTTAGTGTTGAACTGAGTTATTTGGCACCATCTGTGCTTTTCCCTCAGTTCCTTTTGAGCATCTCATTATTCGTGCAAGTAACCGTCTTGCATATATATTGCAGATAGGCCTCGACTGTGGAACTGTTTGGCTCTATCCATGTGCAGTATTCCTTCTACCCCACCTGCTATGTTTCCTGTTACGAAGACATCATCGGTGTTGATTCTTTATTCTGTGTAGGGTTCATTCATTTAGCAGGCCCTTATTATTACCTGCCCAGTAATTTGTCATTCTTCTGATCTGTGTTTGTTATGTAAATATAACTAGTTAAGAGAGCCCTTGAGTTTACGTAATTTTCTCTCACATGAAGAAAGCCTAAGCCACAGATTTTCCCTTGTTTGTCTACAATTCTCCTGGTATTGAGTCAGATGTGTAATAAATAAATATATATATATATATATATATATATATATATATATATATATATATATATATATATATATATATATATATATATATATATTCATTTGTGTGCGTGTGTGTGCGTGTAGATAAAGAATAAAGATAGAGAGAGAAGAATAGTTTTCGAACTAAAATGGCTTCTGATTCGAAAATGGCTGATGCAACTTCCACCTACAATCACACATTCAGCCACAGAATCGTCTCAGTTCTTCAGTAGTGAACAAACAATAATAGAGGTGATAAAGATGGTATTAAGGATCATTAATTGCAGCCTATTAAACGGAAATTTATTTCCATCTGGTTACGTTATAGTAAGTAACAGTAATGATGAAACCATGAACAAATCAACTGTGTTAAAGGAAAATAGCTATGCACCTACATACATATTTGCTTTTGTAACTGACAAATATGAGAATTGAACTATACCTATAGAAAGACACACACATATATATATATATATATATATATATATATATATATATATATATATATACATAATGTGTGTTTGCTCTTCTATGCATATAATTGAAATACAAGAACCAGCGTGACAAGCAATAAGTAATCTAAAGTCCTTTTTTAGTTCCAGCTCATAGACAACAGGAAAAAAGATAAAGACTGAAGAAAGAGTAAGGCCTAACTACGAATTATTTTATTATTATATATATATATATATATATATATATATATATATATATATATATATATATATATGTTTGTGTGTGTGTGTTTGTGTATATATTTGTCTGTGTGTGTTTAACAGTGTACCCAAGTTGTTGCAAAAAAATAACAAGACTTCTCTCTCTCTCTCTCTCTCTCTCTCTGTCTCTCTCTCTCTCTCTCTCTCTCTCTCTCTCTCTCTCTCTCTCTCTCTCAGGAATACTAAACTCTAAATGTAATGTTTATAAATCAAACCTGGCTTAGAAAAACAGTTTATTCTGCAAATCTAACATAAAACAGGTTAAAAATGGTTAATAAACAAAATACTAAAATGGAAATAAAAAGGTAATTCAGTATCTTCCCAAACATGTTATCACTCACAAGAACTATAAGTGGGATTCTTCCCATTTCAACCCCCAGTCACTATTCTAAGTATGTCTTTTTGTCACCAGCTCACTTAAGTGGCCATATCCCATAGTGGCCCATGTTCACTTGTTGGAGTGTCTACACATGTCTACCCATGCCTATGCATGTGCATGACTTTGCATGGCAGTGCATGGCTATCCATGAAACATCTGTAGAGAGAAAAATCATCTCTCATTAGTAATAACACCAACTCAGTTCACATTAACCCCATTACCCCACATAGAATAAATGTTAAAAGAAGTAATAAGCCACTAAAGTGTGAATTTACTGTTTATCTTTAATACTCACCCTTACAGCAAGGAACCAGGTCCCAGAGTCCTTCTCACTTGGCTCCTCCAAAACGAATGTATGGCTTCCCACAAAAGCTCTCAACACTTACCCTACAAGCCACGTTTCATTACCTACAAACACACAAACCCCTTCTTCACAACACACTCATATTCGGGTTCTAACTGGACAAAGCTTCTAGAACATTCGAGACAAAATGCTGACGAGTCCTTCTAGCCACATGTCGCTGATATGGCTGTATCTAAAGGTGACTTTCGTTCTGGTACTCCGTGCTGAGCTCCGCATATCACTGGGTGTTCACCTATGAACTGGAATGCACTGAACGCTACATTGTCACATAGTGACATGTACTTATAGAAACAGGGCTCGGCCACCATCTTGTGTTGACCTCGACACAAATCCTGCTTATTCCACAACAGCTTCATGCGTCACTGTCATTTCAACACTTGTAGATTGCTTCTTGAAACAACACTAATCATTACACCTCAGAAATATGGCGATACTCATGATCAAGACAATTACTAGCGATGCAGCTAGAACACCGGTAACACCAGTTTATGATTATACAGCAGTTCTATAGAGTCAATTTCAGCATCCTCTTCTTTTAACACCAGTAACATTGTAATCTTTGCTGCAGACGGTAATTCCACTAAATCATGGTAATGATGTGTATGTTGTCGAAAAATGTTTGCTGTTGAATCATAAACCCTCCTGCTAAGTATGATGAAATCCGTAGATGCTATTGTGTATCCTCCGTTATGCGACTGCGACCCTTCCAAAAGGAATGATGTAGACGAGTTCTCACAGATCTTGGTAATTCTGTAGCTTCTACAAAAGACTGCTGTGGACGTTTGCATGGGAACCACCATATAGTCATCGGGAACTAGTACAAAAGTACACTTTGTAGTTGTCACGTTGTGTGTCCGTTGAAACTCCCAACCCCCTAAAGTAATATCTCGTAATCTAAAACCCTTATTGTGACAAACATATTTATTATGGACTAACGTACATATGTCTTTATATTCTATAGCTGAAGAATATTTGCTTCCTATTATATACATAGTCTCTGTCCCTTCTAACATCACTACTGAGTTATTATATGTACTAGGGAAAGGCATTAATATGTAACTACGAAAAGGTTCTTTATCACTTGTTGGAATTTCAACAATCAACCTTCTGTCTGACAAATATACCTTTATTATCCCATAATATCTATATAAATCACTACCTGTGAAAATCATGCTAGACTCCCACTCGTAAGCCTCATTCATCAGAGTAGACTCTGACACCCTTATTGGCAAAATATCTTCGGAAATACGCCCTTCTGAAACCAGTGTTACCACTAGTATTTGAGATTTAATCTCATTTAACAAAAACTCGATCTTCTTTTTAATATTCAAAACCGTAGTGTGAATCGTAAATAAAGCTATTGTTAATCCTAGGTCACCTCTAACTCCTTGAAAAGTGAATTGTAACATAGTATATGCATTTATCAAACCCTCAAACCGCTCACGGAACTCTGTGTTACTACTACGTAATTTCTCCAAAACTCTACCCTGATCAGCTACTCTAGCTTCCAATGCCTCAACTTGCACCAGACTTGCAACTGCTACTCAGCCAACCGCTGCTATGACTGTTGCTGTTACCCCTGTAGCCAGATCGACCACTGCCCTTTTACGCCTCCTACTTTGACCACATGAAAGCTTCGTATCATTTGGTTTCGTATCTAGAACCCATGCAAGTGTTTCTGTAATTCTGCCCTGTATTCTGTCCGCTGTAATCTTAATCTCTGAGAATAAATGTGTTAAAGGATTTGACAAATTAAGTTTAAGATTTGCTCTTCTAGTGTCCTCATTAGCGTTTCAACATCATTCTGAAATAAAACCCGTAAATAGTTGCTTACCCTTGACAAATAGAACGAAAAACAAACAATAGTAAACAACCCCTGCCCCCAAAAAAAAACACAAACATTAAGTTGTTTTTTTAATCTTAGATATGTGTGTTAATTTCGTCTCTACTGTTTCGTCGTCTAAAACTATGAACCTATTTCCCCTTTTCTCTTCTATAACAAGAAACGGCCTTTCACACTTGGGATCCAACTTTTAATTTAATTCATTTTTGACATTTATCTTCAAAAACATTTTATCCTCAACTGCAACTCTTGCACTGCCTGATTTCTTATTACTTCTCACAACCATCGCTTGTGTCTTTGACTCAGGATTACTTCTAAGATGTGCATGTCTTTCTTTCGCTGTAGCAATTAATTTAATCGTATCATACAAGAAGGGATTGACAGCAAATCAAATGCACCCCGAATTGGAAAACCAAATAATGCTTCCACAGGTAACATACCAATGCTGTCACTAAGCATTGTATGTCTGACCATATCTAAATATCTATCACAATTATTATTATTACCGACCACTGTTACTCTAAGAGCTTCGAGCACTTTCCTATTAGCTTGCTCACACAACCCATTAGCCTCCGGCCTATAAGGAAGAAATAAAGGAAGGATATTTACCTTCTTTATCCCCATAACTTCTGCAAGACATTCCAAAGTTCTGTTTACAAATTCTCTCCCATTATCCGTGATAAGTATCTCTGATACTCCGTATCTGCATATACCTGTACCTTTATTGAAAAACGTAACCGCAACCTCTTCTGGCGTCTTATTCCTTAACGGGAAAATCTCCATGAACCTCGTTAACTCGTCTATAATCACCAACAAGTGTTTATGTCCATACCCCGACGCATAGAAATTTGTAAGCAAATCCATATGCATCGTCTGAAATGGCCTGCTTGAGGTAGGAAAAGACCCAAGCGTACACGATGTTACCCTTGCCGGTTTACATGAATTGCACACAGAATACTCATTCACAAATTTCCCTACTGATGAAAAGAAAACATATTTTTCCCAAAAGTATTGACTACAGACTTTCTGATGTCTTCTCAATCCCCAGATGAGGACTACCATATTTGCAATGTGTAATCTCGAGAACCACAGGAATCAACTCCTTTGGTACCATGATCTGTGTTATATCCCCATTATCCTCACTACTTCTCAACTTATATTTTATTTTCCTCACTAACAAATTACCCTCTAATTCTAAACATGAATAAGGCAATATATAACCATTTCTCACTAATTCACCTCTAAGAAACGCCTTTGCTTAGGCTAAAACCTCATCCTCATCTTGTTCCTTCTCCACCACATTGATATCCCAGTCCACATACACACCACCTGCACTACACAACTGTTCATCCTCTGTGTCCACAAATGCCTGCAAAGAGCATCCACCACCATGTTATGTTTACCCTCAATGTACTTAAGCTGAGCATCAAAATCTCTAATTGTCAAAAACCACCTAGCCCTCTTAGGAGAAAGCTTAGGCTTATTAAAAAGATCCAACAATGGCTTATGATCAGTAAGAACTTCCACTTTATTCCCAAAAGCAGCATCTTAAAATGAACCAAACTAGACACTACTGAAAAGGCTCTTTGTCCACTGTTGCCATTAACCTTTCATTACTTCCCCTCGTTTTGAACTTCTTGCTATAAAAAGCTATTGGGTGAAACTTACCCTCAAATTTCTGCATTAAACATGCACCTACTCCATCTTGACTGGCATCAGTCATTAATGTGAATGGTAAAGAAAAATCAGGGAACTTCTCAACCGGAGGACTTATTAAAGCATCTTTGACTTTCTGAAAAGCTACACTTAATATATCTGTCAAAGGTGCTGACAATGTAGAAAATCCTCTCACATATCTACGAAAAATCCATGCCATTCCTATGAACGAGCGAACACATTTCTTATTCTTTGGTGTAGGAAAATTTGCAATAGCCCTGACCTTCTTATCATTCAGTCGCACATCTTTTGAAATGAGCTGTCCTAGATACACAATATTCTTCTTCAGGAAATCACACTTGGCTAGTTTAACTTCCAGACTTGCCATCCTAAGCCTCTTGAGAATTTCTCTAAGTATTTCTAAATGTTCCCCTAAAGAGTCTGTAGCAACTAATGTATCATCCATATAAAGAAACACTTTTGCACCAGACATCCCGTGGAAGATTGTGTTTACTAGCCTCGTAAATGTAACAGGACTACCTGACAAACCAAAAGGCATCCTTGTAAACTCATAGTGGCCCTTCGGGATTGAAAATGCTGTCAACCTTCTATTCTCTTCACTAAGCAGTACTTGCAAAAATCCTTGCATGAAGTCAACTGAGGAATAAATATTCTTGCCTCCAATCTCCACTAACAAATCTGGTAAACAGGCTACTTTATATCTGTCTGGGATTGTTTTCTCATTTAATTTCCTGAAATCTACACATATACAGATTGAACCATCTTTCTTAGGTACTGCTAACAATGGGAAATTAAATGGTGAAGAGCTAGGTCTAATTATACCTTCACCCTCCCACTTGTTAACCTCTTGTTCAACTCGCTCTCTTATCTCAAAAGGTATTCTACATGACAGAACATATATTGGGTACGCACCCTCCTCCAAATAAACCCCTTGTGTCCTAACACATCTGTCAACCCCAGTTTATCTCCTTTTAGAGCAATAACATCTGAGTATTCAGCTAAAACCTCACCTAACCCCTCTATGTATTCTTTGTAATCTGCTACACCCGAGTGATTTCCAAATATCTCCCTTCTAACCTCCATTTCAGCCTCTGTAAATTCATTTTGCTTCCCCATTACCGCTACTGATTTCAGTTCCTCTCTTCATTCCTCTAGATCCACAACATTAGCATTTCTTTGATACCTCTCAACTGAATTATTGTAGTTTAGCAACTCTACCCATGTAACCCCTTTATTTAACACCTTTTTTATGGAAATTTTACTCACTACTCCTTAAAGTTTCTCACTGTCTCCTAACACACACACACACACCTTTTTATTCGCTTTTATATCCCTCACCTTTACTTTCACTATACCAACCATACCTGGTTCTAAAATTATAACCTCCATTAAAACACATTCATATATCCTCTTCCCCTCACCAATAGGCTCACTTTCTCCCTGTGATTGATAATTTCTCCTTATTTCCCATCATTTCTACTTATTTCCTCATTATTTCCACTTATTTCCTCATTATCTCCCATTTCAAATATCCTCCTCCATTTCCTCAGTACCTATGTATGGCATAAAATCCCCAGTTTCACCAACCGTTATACCTCCTTTACTAGGGCATATAGAAATCCCAATGCTCCTACATGCTGGATACCCCACTAAAACCTTGTTTCCCAAGTTAACTCCTCTCACTGCCAAAACTGATTCCTGCATTAACTGGTTCTCTAGCGAGAAACAAACACCCGCCACCCCTACAACATCCAGTTTATGAGCTTGGACGTCGCACACTTTATCCTCCGAATGCCTTAGTTGCGACTGAGGGAACTTTGATTGATAAGAGTCAAAGTCCATTAGGACTGACCATCGCCCCTGTATCCAAAAAGATTAGAAGACTCAACCCAGCTACGGCTCCTTTCCCCACCGGCTTCTGTTCTCCTATATCTCCCAAAAGCCCTATATGACATGGACATTTTATCCTTTCCCTTTTGTCTGCTCTGCACTTCAAAAATTCTGTCTGTTTCAGGAACTTCTTGGATATCCTTCTTGAGAAGCTCTCCTATAGCTACTTACAAAATTCTGGTTTACTGATCTATCATTACTCTTTTTAAGTAACAGACAAAGCCTCCAATTATGTGAAGGACTCTTACACATGCCACAATATTTAATTCAGCAATACTTCTTAGTATGCCCCTGTCTACAACAATTAAAGCAACGAATTTGCGGTGTATGACCGGTAGATTTTTTATCATTATCCATTTTACCGCAAAAACTATTAGAAGCAAAGTTGGATTCTCTCTGCGGGAAGTTCCTTAGGCCTATTGTCGTGCTTTTAGGCGTACCATAAAAAAATGTGCTATCTACCATTGGGCACTTCGACATGTGCTCCTTGATTTGGGAAAAGATAAAATATTCCTCCGAAGTAGCTTCTATTGGAATATCAAAACTGCCTCTGGCACGTCATTCAATAACCACAAGAAATGCAGTATCTTCTGAAAATTTTCGAATGAAATAGAATTGCCATTTACCCAGTCCGGGCCTCTCAATTTCCCAATCAAATCTGTGACAGCATCAAACAATTGCGAGCTATAATCCACCATGGAACTCTGTCCTTTCCTAATTTTGTAAAATGCCCTCATATTCCAAACCAAATCTCCACACTCGTCCGCACCATACACAGTTCTTATAAATTTCTTTAAATCCTCCCAAGTACTACATTTCCTGAACTCAAAACTGCGACAGTGTTTACTAGTGTCTCCAACATCTAAAGCAAGAAACCCTTTAGCTTCATTAAATGCATCTGTATCGTCTGTGATTTTTTTTTTTTTTTTTTTTTGTAATTACGTGATTTTCTACACTTTCAATAAGTATCTCAACTGGCTGTCTTAAACTACCATTTACAAACCTGCAAAGGGTTGGATAGGTGACATAAATGTCGTAATCCTATGAGTCAACAAATTATTTACTGATGGCCTGTCTGTCATTTTGCTGACTATCCCCTTCTTATTTCTGTCTAAAACGAAAAGTATCCCTCACCCCCTGATAAATTCGGCCTGATCTTAGAAGCATGTACCCTAAGGAAGTGAATCACTTCCTATACGCTGCCCCATTGACGATCAATGACCTCGCAACCAGTGACGCGCACGATCAGCTGAGTGTCAATGCCATTTGTTTTTCAAGGTTAACTCAAGAGATTTCCCCACAAGAAAAGAAAATGCATGCAAAAATGCTGACCACGCGACAGAACGCTGTCTGCATGCAGAGAAACTACACATTATATCCCACACACAGTACAACTGATTTCAACCCAAAATAAATCGATTAAAAGAAGAGAAGAGAAAATGAAATTCTAAATAAACTAAAATAAAAACAAAAATAAAAGAACTCACTTTCTCTCTCATCTCCCCAACCGCTGTTATTCAAGAAATTATAAATGCACTTTCAAACTAAGGCAAGAAAATATATGATTATGTTTAGTCCTGCACTAAAGCACTCGATAAAAGGACATTTACTGGGACACTGACTTGAGCAAGACTGATTCGCCACCGCCCGGTTGCATCCATGCTAAAAAATGCAGATTCGCAATTTCCCCCAATGCAACAAGACACCAACCCTTCTAATCTCCAGCTATGCTTAAATCCTATTTCTACTGTGTTTCCATTTACCTATATCCTATTTACTACCATCATTCATACGTCACTCTTTTCCGTGAAATCATAACACTGAAAAATCAAGTGTTTTACCACTGCCATCAAAAATATCTGTAACCAAAAATAACAAACTTACCCGAAAGGTTGGTAGACTTGAGCAAGCCACCCTCTCTCTCTCTCTCTCTCTCTCTCTCTCTCTCTCTCTCTCTCTCTCTCTCTCTCTCTCCTAAGGAATACTAAACCCTACATCTAATGTGTATAAATCAAACCTGGCTTACAAAAATAGTTTATTCTGCAAACTAACATAAGACAGGTTAAAAATGGTTAAGAAACAAAATACTAAACTGGAAAGAAAAAGGTCTACATCTAATGTGTATAAATCAAACCTGGCTTACAAAAATAGTTTATTCTGCAAACTAACATAAGACAGGTTAAAAATGGTTAAGAAACAAAATACTAAACTGGAAAGAAAAGGGTAAATGAATATCTTCCCAAACATGTTATCACTTACAAGAACTATAAGTGGGATTCTTTCCATCTCAACCCCCAATCACTATTCTAATTATGTCTTTTTGTCGCCAGTTCACTTAAGTGGCCATATCCCATAGTGGCCATGTTCACTTGTTGGAGTGTCTACACATGTCTACCCATGCCTATGCATGTGCATGACTTTGCATGGCAGTGCATGGCTATCCATGAAACATCTGTAGAGAGAAAAATCATCTCTCATTAGTAATAACACCAACTCAGTTCACATTAACCCCATTACCCCACATAGAATAAATGTTAAAAGAAGTAATAAGCCACTAAAGTGTGAATTTACTGTTTATCTTTAATACTCACCCTTACAGCAAGGAACCAGGTCCCAGAGTCCTTCTCACTTGGCTCCTCCAAAACGAATGTATGGCTTTCCACAAAAGCTCTCAACACTTACCCTACAAGCCACGTTTCATTACCTACAGACACACAAACCCCTTCTTCACAACACACTCATATTCGGGTTCTAACTGGACGAAGCTTCTAGAACATTCGAGACAAAATGCTGATGAGTCTTTCCGGCCAAGTGTCGCTGATACGGCTGTATCTAAAGGTGACTTTCGTTCTGGCACTCTGTGCTGAGCTCCGCAGATCACCAGGCATTCACCTATGTGCTGGAATGCACTGGACACTACATTGTCACATAGTGACACATACTTATGGAAACATATTCATATAAATATATATATATATATATATATATATATATATATATATATATATATATATATATATATATATATGTGTGTGTGTGTGTGTGTGTGTGTGTGTGTGTGTGTGTGTGTGTGTGTGTGTGTGTGTGTGCACGTATGTATTATACATATATTGTAAAACACAAAGAGAATTTGGGAAAGAAGTAATGACTGCATCAAAATACAATGAGCGAGACCTTGACTTAATTATTTGAATATAATTTATTTGGAAAAGTAACAAACCAATATGTACTTTGACATGCTAAGAATTGTACCGTGGTCGTAAGCCTTTAAACCGACTTTCATGACATCCAACCAGCCCTTCTGTGGGTTGTCAAGAATACCAACAAAAAGGCCGCGTGGACATTATGCCCTTCTAGCAAAAGTAAAACGTCTTCCCCATTACCAATAACAGCAGCGAGAACTACCTTATATAACAGCCACGAAACGACAGACGGTGTAGGGAATAGCAGCGCCATCAGCCACAATGACATAAAACAAAGAAATAGCATTATCAAAGTACCATTTTCCAGATGTAAGAAACGGCTCAATCCATACAGTCATGATATCTTGAGGCGAGAGCGATAGGGGAAGATGGAGAGGAAGGTATGAAACGACAACAGATTCTTCGGCAGTGATCTGTGGCTGCTCATCACGAAAAAGATGTTTGTAGCAAAACGGGTATAGGTACTTATTTTAAATCTGCAGCCGGTTCTAAAACTGACTCCGCTATGAGCATCAGTATGCACTCGCAAGACTTTTAGTAATATAGACCGCCTGATTACATCGGGGCCGCTTTCATAAAACGTTAGATGTAAAAGGACTGAGTTTGTCTTTGAATCTGAAGAGAGAGCCAATAATTTTGTTCGAGGAACAATGATCTAACTATACTAGAATCAATAAGTATCAAATCAACAGTTCCACCGTTAAACTCTAAAACATCTTCCACGCAAATATTTTTTGTCCGATGATCTTGTTAAGCTGATTCTTCTCTGTATTTATTTTTTTTTTTTTTGTAACACTCAACGCCATTAGTATGTTTTTAGCTACCTTTCTTGAAACGCTGTCCCCAGCCTCTTCCGTGTTCTTTAAGTGAGCTTTTTAGTAATATAGTTTAAGCGTATTGTTTAAATTTTAATCTTATCCTCGAAAATGCAACTAAAATAAGTTGTGGAACGTCAATATGGATACTACCTTTTCCCCGAACCACCTGGAGTGTTCTTCGAGCTGTTGATCCGAAGTTGTAGGTGTATATATATATATATATATATATATATATATATATATATATATATATATATATAATATATATATATATATATATATATATATATATATATATATATATATATATATATATATATATATATATATATATATATATATATATATATATATATATATATATATATATATATATATATATATATATATATATATATATATATATATATATATATATATATATATATATATATATATATATATATATATATATATATATATATATATATATATATATATATATATATATATATATATATATATATATATATATATATATATATATATATATATATATATATATATATATATATATATATATATATATATATATATATATATATATATATATATATATATATATATATATATATATATATATATATATATACGTTGTTTAAGTGTAAGCTATTAGTATTGATGCTTGATTAGGAGTGTGATTATGTTCGCGGTTACGATATTATTATTATTCAGAAGATGAAACCTACTCATATGGAACAACCCCACAGGTGCCATTGAAATTCTACCTTCCAAAAAATATGGTGTTCATTAGGAAGAAGTAAGAGGAGACAAAAAAGAAAATATAAAATAATAAATTAATAAATAGATAAAAATGCATCAAAACGCAAGGAGAATAGTATTAGGGTAGTAATGCAATGCTTCTTCGCTTAGTTCCAGTTGCACAACATCCTCTGGGAGGCTGCTCCTTAGTGCAACGGCGTGAGGAACAAAGGACCTGTGGAACTGAGAAGTTCAACAGCGAGGCACATTTACTGCATGCTGGTGCTGCTGCTCAGTGAATCTGGTTGCTCTCTCTCTCTCTGCAGGAAAAGGGAAACAGGGATCAGTTGTGAATGTGAAAGATCTCTGTTAAAATACAACTTAGTAAAAAGTGAAAAAGTACGCACTACAGAATGACAGAATGTTGCATGCAAATGTGTTTAAACTTTTGTGTACATTTACGCATGTTCAAGACTGCACTCAAAAAACTGATTTATATCCCAGATTTTTTCTTTTTTATAAGAAACGTGTACTGAATTTTTTTTCACAATTATTGATTGAAATATTTCCAGTTTTCCGCAGTCCAGGAGACGTAGTAAGGGAGAAAAAAACTAACGTTGAATTTATATTAACGAAATACGGTCGTGGAATTTTGATAATACTGACGTTGTCGTGGGTTTTGAGAGGTGACATAAACTCAGGCGAAAAAAAAATCCTTGTTGGGGTAGCTAAAACTTACTCTGATCGGGATGAAAAATTATCTCCTCCAACCCAACCTCTCTCTCTCTCTCTCTCTCTCTCTCTCTCTCTCTCTCCTCTCTCTCTCTCTCTCTCTCCTTCTTAGACCACCAGTGTCACTAATGGATGAAGCTGAAAGCGTAAATAGTCCAACGACTTGGGCGCAACTTAAAGTGTTTAACGCATCTTAAAAGGCAACCTGGACGAAACTTGGTCACGTTACAGGATCGATTCTTTACGGGTTTCTTCAAATAACTTGAGGAGTTTCTGAGGCAAACTCTCTCTCTCTCTCTCTCTCTCTCTCTCTCTCTCTCTCTCTCTCTCTCTCTCTCTCGACGGAAAATAAGATAAGAAAGAAATCAAAGGAAAGAATTGAGTTAGTATGGAAACGAATGGCAACTCACTCGGCAAAGGTAAATGAGGAATGGGGTGGCAATTCGGGTGTTACGTTGTCACCTGAGAGGAAGATGGATCTTGTGGTTACAGTGGAGAGGTATTATAGCGCATTCATTCACTTACAGTCTATTATCATTCATCATTTCCAAAGAGACTTCCATCTAATATATATATATATATATATATATATATATATATATATATATATATATATATATATATATATATATATATATATATATATACAGTGTGTGTGTGTGCGTGAATGCGTTTATATCATATAAAGCGGTAATATTACGTCATGTAAGCATGAGTCTCAAAGGTGTCAATACAGCAAGTTGAGAGCTTTTAGGAACATGTCAGAAGAGCAAGTGTTTGACGCAAGACTAAAAAAACAAAACCAACGCTGGTCGAAGAATCTAGCGATTGATTATGGCTGAATTGTTCGCACGAGCCATAACCTGAAGCAGCTCTGGAAAGTTAGCTGAGGCACGGAGAGCGTTCTTCGTCGACTCAAAATGGGCTCTGCTGAAACAGCAACCATTTCCGCGATGCTTATGACGGCATGAAAGCAAGAAGGACAAAAAAGACAAGACAGTTACTTGTAGGGTAAATTTCATAATTATTATTTCGGTAGATGAAACCTATTCATATGGAACAAACACACAGAGGCCATTGACTTGAAATTCAAGCTTCCAAAGAATGTTGGTTTCAACCTCAAACCGCGCACCCCGCACTGCAGCAGTAACTGATCATGAGCCAGTGGTTTTTCATCGCCCTCGGGGAGACGCTAACCCGCAGCATCTGACTGGCAGGCCACGACACTAACCGCTATACCAGGGAACCAGCTAAATACATGAAAAGGACTTTAATTGTTTCAGAAAGTCATTCATCTCCGTCACTGTACTCAGGAAGCCAGGCGCCGCAGACTCCAGGTCTTTTCTGAACTTGAGTTATCTGTTAAAGGTCAACAAAGTTCTTTGTTGACATTATCCATTAACAACAGGTGATCTAGGAAAATGGTCGCAGCTAGGCTTTTTTTTTTTTTTTTTTTTAGCTCGTCTGTAGATAATTTCCGCGGCAGTAGTTATGGCGACATTTTTTGTCGCCCGGTATTAAAGCAAAACTGCTCTTCTACTAGACTGTAATGAATACACGTATTCCGCTTTCTAAAAAGAGAAAAAGAAAAGATGCTTGTCTAAAAGGACTAATAATAATAATAATAATAATAATAATAATAATAATAATAATAATAATAATAAGAAGAAGAAGAAGAAGAAGAAGAAGAAGAAGAAGAAGAAGAAGAAGAAGAAGAAGAAGAAAAATGAATTCTACTGTTTTTCACGATTATTTTTTATCTGAGTATTTAAAAGGACAACGGACTTTTTCATAAATCCCTTATCATTTGTTCTTTGAATACTTCAGTCTTCTTCCGAAGACTAAAGCGTGTCGTTAAAGTGCAATGCCGTTGTTGAATTACTAACATTATCCCATTTTTTTTTTTTTAAGTCATCATGAAGAAGGAGTATTCTGTAATCGTCATTTCATCAAAAATACTTCAGAACCTATACTGTTACTCTCTGTGGAAATAAAGAGTCAATACACCTTCCCTTTTGTTCTGGTCTTTCGATAGAGAGCTGTAAACCAAGTCATAAGATTTGACACATTCATGCCGTCAGGAGCACGAAAAACGAAGGGGTTTGAACTCTTGGTGCATGACAGATTCATTACACATTGTGTAGTTCTTTTATAGGGTTTTTATCTCTTCCAGAAAGTATGTAGGATTATGTATGCAAAACGTATAAAAATAAACGAGGCATTAATTCACTTATATAAGTATATACTGCATGTATGGATATATACACAAAGGTTGCAAATTTTCATGTATGTGAAATGCATACAGACATATTAACCATATTTATTTATTTATATGTGAAAAAACTATGCATTTCTGTTTGCATTCACAGGGTACATGTATGTATGTATGTATGAAATACATATAACCGTGGCAGTTTACTTAATCTAAACGGAACCTGGCGAAAAGCAGAGAATATTTGACCTTCTCAAATAATGCCTCCGCTCCATTTCCTGCGTCAGCCCACAGATGGAGTGTGTGTTAATGACGAGTCAGCAACAGATGGTATTGATGCCAATTCTGTCGAAGGGAGGCCTTGAGGAAAGGGATAAATTAGGATGGATTCTCTCTCTCTCTCTCTCTCTCTCTCTCTCTCTCTCTCTCTCTCTCTCTCTAACTCGAGACTATTTTCTGGAACCGAAGGAGTTTCTCCCAATGCTGGAGTTCCATCTACTTGTATTTTTGACGTGAAGCCACTTCTTAAAGAAACCTTTAATCTTATTATGATTTATGGGATTATGTTTTGACGGAGCGATCACTAATTTTGCTTCCTTCGCAAAGTCTGTATGTTTGAAATAAAATAAAATTTGATTTTCATATATAACTATTTTTTCTGCGCAGAGAAATTTTGTTTCATCTTAATCACCTTTATGTACAACTATCAGCTCAGGTTGGATGAATATGTTTTTCAGTATACATTTTTTTTCAACATTTTCTTTTTCTTTTTTTTATTAAGTGATTGGCCCTAGAGATGAGACAACAGCTGCTGGCTCACTACCACAAAATAAGCTTCAAGATTATCACATTGATACCCTACAAAAATAAAGCACACCGTCCACTACTCACTTTTGGCATTCCCACACTTCCACAACATCAAAGCCCCTTCAGAAGCGTTGGGACATTCACACAGGATGGGATGCCGCAACTTCCTTGTAACACTTCAGTTGCCCATTCTACCCTATCATTCTGCATATGGTTATATAAGAAAGTCCTCTCAACAGATTTCACATTTTATCTTATTTGCATTTTGCAACCATTCTTCTCTATCATAAAGGAGAGTGTGCTCAACAGTCACTCCATACGTTCCAGGTTCTGCTTTCCTAGAAACTCTGCTGTTCTTCTGTATGTTTCTAGCAGCTTTCACACCTTCTTTGCCACACCTATTCTGTAATTTGCCTCTTCGCATTCAGTCATCACCCACAGCTGTATAACACTGACGCCTAAATACACGAGTAAGTTTTATTCTTCCAAGATGCACACTAAAATGTACAATTACACCTTCCCCGTTTCTGTTTGCTCTCAAAACCTCACTTCCAATATCCAGACTAACACTGACTTCTGTATTTTACATGTTTCCATTTAATTCTGTGATCTATTCCCTTTTACAATTGTCTGCCAAATCTTTTTTACAACCATTTGTCAGCTTTGTTAATAATAACGTATAAATACCAGTCATTCCACAAATTCACGGCCCCTTTCCAAGCCTAACCAAGCAGCCTTTTGGTCTCACAGGAGATGGCCCTAAGTGGAATCAAGTTAAGTCACTGTCACGTTCATCTTTTAATTACTGAATCAAAGAAAAACCTATGTGCCTATAACTTAAACATTATTTGCCGCTTTATCCACCTACACAGGAGGCTCGCCCACTTGTTGAGTTTTTTGCGCTTACTGTGTCATTCCCCTCTAATCTGCCCCATTTGCGTGCTTCCCACATGTCAACGATATCTATTCCAAAAGCTCCCCCTCTTTAGAGAAATGTCTCAAACTCTGTATTTTTCATTCCCATTTCTCCCCATATCTCCCAAATCACGCAAATTCTTTTTACCAGCCAATTGACCTCTATCTCCTCCATTTGACCAAACCCCATCAAAACACTCTGCTCCGTTTATTCAAATGCATTTACCACATACATACAGTATGTGTTTACCACATACATATGTGTGAGTGCGATTGTTGCACAACAAGTGACAGTGTGCTTATCAGTTTAAAAATATAGAACATACATCAATGTTACAATGCAAAACTAAACAAAGAACTCGTACAATATTTTATAATATCATGGAAACATACTTTAGAAACCACAATCAGAAAACTGGCCAAAATGCATACCCCATGGAAAACATCACTTCTCATCCATTCAACCGAACGAAGCCATCGAGGAAAATTCCAGTTACCATGGACTGGGATTATAAAAAATGAATCCAGCAGCCACAGACTGAAGTCACAGAAAGAGAATTCAGCGAAGAACCACTGATGTCAAGCAAAACAAAGTTCAGTTAATAAATACTAATGCAATAGGAAATAAAATTTTGCACCAAATAAATCTACAATACAGGAAGCAAAATTCAAAAGTTTTATATAGTTAATAAATACTAATATATATATATATAAATAATATTTATATATATATAAATAAATCTATAATATATATATATAGGGATATATATATCATATTATATATATATATACTGACAACTGAATTTATATAAATTTTATATATATATATATATATATATATATATATATATATATATATATATATACACACACACACACACACACATTTGTACATATACACATATATATATATATATATATATATATATATATATATATATATATATATATATATATATATATATATATATATATGTATGTGTGTGTGTGTGTGTGTGTGTGTGTGTGTGTGTGTGTGTGTATCTGTATTTGTGTGTGTGTGCATTTGTATATACATATACATAAATATACATACACACACACATATATACATATATATATATATATATATATATATATATATATATATATATATATATATATATATATATATATACTCTGTATATAAGAGAGAGAGAGAGAAAGTTTGGGACAAACAGTCAGAGGATGTTAAAATAGCCATGTATTCAGGGAGTGGCACTGGTTATAGGATAGCCCACAAAACTACTAATGGACTATCCATGAATGAAAAGAAAAAAAGTAAAATCCTGCTAAAGGAGAGGTGGACCGATAATAACATCATAAGAACTACGATGTTGAGCAGAACATTTTTGCGTGGTCATGTATAAGAAATTTGAGGGAATAATTAGACAGATATGGAAAACACCAA
>NC_089788.1:33820767-33840767 GCF_040412425.1 Macrobrachium rosenbergii | reverse complement strand
AAAGTTAATGCACTTCATCTTCCGACTTATCGGTGCCCAGCCCATGGCCAGACTTGCTCGTCACTGACCCTTACGTATGTATTGAAGAATGAAGGTACCTCGGCTCGACATTATATCGGCGTCACTTTTGAGCGAGTGAATCTTTGAATTTTGCCCATAAAACCCACTGCACTAGAAAGTGGACCTGGGTTCAAATCCAGAGCGAGGAAAGAGCTTCTGAGAACGCTCCTTTAAACCCCTTGTGACTTTGTTGACCTACAAAGCGAGCTGGATAAGTAGTTGGTAATTGACTGTAGTGGGTTGGAGTCAGGCTGGAGAGGAATGGAACCTTTAGACTCATCACGCGATGATAATTAACAAAAGGGATAAATAACACTTTAGAGCGCAACTTTCCCTATAGGAGGAATATTTACCATAATAATAATGGCATAGACTATCATGAAGGCTTTCCCGTGGGTCAGGATTAGGATTAGCAGGCAAAAGATTCTGGTTCAACACAGAATGAGAAACCGCATGCAGTCAGACCTCTTTAAGCACGGACAAGAAGCCGGTTTCCAATAACACTGAGTCAGTGAGGATCCGGCCTAATCTAGTGAAGGAGTTGGTCCAATCCACTGTAAGCATAGAGTTAATCCATGTTCCTTCTATAGTTCTGCGTTTTTTAAGTATATATTATCGCTCTTGAACATTATTTTAGTTATCAGTATTTTATCAGTGTTTATCCTGATAGCTATAGCATCATTCCTAACACGAGTTCCCGAAGCTTTTCTATGTGCGGAGAGACGTTTGTCCAAATTCCTGCCTGTTCTTGGACATATGCAAGATAGCAACTCCCACATTTATAACGTACACCCCTGCGTCTTGCTGTGCATTTTTATATCGGTGTTATTCTTACATATCTTACTCCTGATGGTGCTAGTGTAATGGAACACGAATTGATATTTTCTTCACTAAGTTTTAGTTGTTTCTGCAAGCCTACTAGGAACTCGACTAAATGTCTGTCAAACCAAATTTTAAAATTAACCATAGCCTGATTTTTGCAGAAAGGGTGCGTAAAATTTTACTAATTTTTTGCATTGCAGTGATATCGATGGCGTTTGGAACGCTCTTTTCCTCATCATGGTCGATGTTCTGTCTCCAAAGCTGCCTTAAGTTATTCAGTGTCAAACCCCAGAAATAATAATAATAATAATAATAATAATAATAATAATAATAATAATAATAATAATAATAATAATAATAATAATAATAATAATAATAATAATTCTCTCTTTACAGGAAACCCACTTTTTCAGGATTAGGTTTGAGTTTTTTCAGTCACTGTCCAAACATTTTCAAATTGAATGCAATTAATACCTTAATCTACAGGGCTTATAATTTATGCTCCAATTTAACCTTATTTCATGAAGAGATGGAATTCTTGGTAAAATTTTTCGCAAATAATGGTTATCCAACCAATTTGGTCTTGAAACATATTAGGCTGTTTATGGAAGGTGTTTATAGTCCTAAAATGCCAGTTGTTACAGTTCCTAAACTAGTTTTTTTATTACAAATTGCCATACATTGGTATATCAATTAAGCAACTTAAGAGGGAATTCAAATACTGTTTTGATGGATTTTATCCACAGATTACTTTTAAATTCATTTTTAGTAATGATTTTACAATAAGCTTACTACCTTTCAAAGATACACTGCCTGATTTATTGCGTTCTGGTATTGTTTACTATTATACATGCCCCAACTGCCAAGTGGGGTACTTGGGTAGTTCCATAAAGGCGCTCAAAACGAGATACTGACAGCATGCAGGGATCAGTGACAGCCTGACAGGACAGGTAGAGACTTAGCAGTCGAGCAGCAGTCTTCCATCCGTGAACATTGCAGTAGATGCAATCAGGCAAGACTAAGTATAAGGGATTTTAAAATTGCAGAGTCTTGTTCAATTTTGTCTGATTTAAGGATTTTAGAATCTATATAATTATTATATTCACAAACAGAAGCCACAACTCAACCAAGATCAGTGTTCCTTTCCGTTATCTATAATCTACTGATTTTCTATCCGCTGTCGCTTTCCAGTCATTAAGCAAATTTTTCTATTGTGTAATTTTTCTTTCCGTGACTGTTTGTCTTTTTAATGTTTCTTAGTTATGTGTTTTATTCGATTTTTTTTATGTCGTCTTGAGTTTGTTTTTCTTAGTTTTATTGGTTATTGTAATTCACTGAATTGTATTAGTTTTACGTCATTATGTTTTCTTTACTGAGTAGTGTTTTTTATGGTAATGTAGTTTATAAAAAAAATATTCTCGAGTGTGACCTTTCTTTGATTTTTTATTTTACTAGTATAAAGTTTTATGTTTTGGTGTTTTGCCTCTATTTTAGGTCGAAAATGGCTTAGTGTGTTAAAGCCGAAACGTCCTACTGGAATAGAAATGTTGACTATAGCGCTTGTTTGGCTGTTCCTGATGAGGATCAGATTCCATAGGAATCAGTCTGTAGCAAATAATAATAATAATAATAATAATAATAATAATAATAATAATAATAATAATAATAATAATAATAATAATAATAATAATAATATACGAGGGGAACAGACCCTCTTTCAGGCAGGTCTTATTGAAAAGGATGGCTGTATTTTGCGAATTTATCTTATACAAGACTTTTTCTATTTCCCTTATAATTTGCTTTTCAGACCCAGCGATGTTGGTCAGCAACTGGCTAATATTCATAACGGAAAAGGACAGTGTGAGATGAGGGAAGTGTTTTTATTGAATTATTCATAAAAAAATCCGTAGATTTCTTCGTGGTCCCGTTCGGTGGTTTGGATTCTGGATTTTCTTATTTCAGGTTGTGTTACCGTCGACATGTTTCGACCAGCTCAATGGTCATCCTCTAGACGTGCTTGAGAAGGGTCTGGAGAAACAAGTCGCTCGGGTCAGTATTTATAGTGGGGTCTTGATCAGTACTGAATTAAGATTGACTGCCCGGGGCAGGTCGTCTTGGGCGGAGCCTGTTCTCCTGTGTTGATGTTCGGGGCTCGTCTTGCGTGCAAGCGACATTGTAGGGCTGGGGAGAATTTCGATCCTCAGATGCGGAATTTTGATTCGTTCGCCCACTATGGGGGTCGTTCCGGTGCAGGTCTCCTGGTGGCCGTGGGGAGGAGAAAGGTTTCTTGTGCAATGTTGAGGGTTGGTTTCTCCTTCCCAATGTGCAGTGCTTCCAGGAGGCGCAGGCGGCGGTGGTCCATAGTTCGGACAATTATTTCTATAATTAGGATTATGTCTTTTCTTGTGATTCTCTGGTTATGGGCAGTCCTGGCATGGTTGAAGATGGCTCCCTCTTGGGCATGGCAGGAAATACTCTTGCAGAAATGCATGGTGGTCACTCTGATGTATGAGCCGGGGCATCCTCGGACGAGGGATGAGTATCGGTAGACCATGTTGGTTTCCTTCAAGGGGTCCTGCTGAAGTACGGCAGGACTGTTACGCATCACCAGGCTGCTCGTCTTTTTGCTTTTGTAGTAAATGACCAGATGAATATTCTTATTGGGGTCAGTGGGGCAGACATTATCCTCGACGATGTTCTTGAGGGCACATTCGTCTTTATATTTTTGATGGAATTGCCCTTTATAGAAGAGCTCAGTGCGTTCAGGGACATCGGGGCGAGGTTCCTGCAGACTTAAGATTCCTTCTAAATGGCAAGATGACAAATTTAGAATGAATCTCAAGTCTGCAATTGAAAAACACTTTAATATGTTGCAAGTTATTTTAATTAAAAAAAATCCCCTTACAATAGGATCATTTTTAAATTTAAAGACAGAATCTGCCCAATAATGCAATCCTCAGTCGTATTTAAATATACTTGCCCCAAATGTAATTTGGGGGCTTACGTAGGTTCGACTAAAAGATTGCTCAAGGTCAGAACTGATTCACATAATGGTGTCAGCCATCGTACTGGCTGCAAATTGACCAATCCCGAATTTTCTAATATCAGAAATCACACAAAAATTTGTAATACCAGGATTAACTATTCTGACTTCTCTGTCTTGGGCCAAACAAGCCTTTTACACGAACTGCTGTCTTAGAGTCATTATTTATTAAGCAGTTAGTACCCAAGTTGAACACTCACACCACCTCTGTACAGTTGTATCTGGCTTGAGCCGGTTTTCTTCGCTGCTTCTCCCTCCTTTCCGAGTCATTCAGCCTCAACTTTTAGTCTAGCAGGTGCTTTTTAAATTGTTTTGTTTTAATGTAAGTTTTGCATAATTTGTCGAGTCATAGTTATATTCCAAGTATTTTTAATTTGTGTTGTTCTCTCTTTTAGCCTTGATGATGTAACTATGTTGTTACGAAACAAGCGTCGGCAATAAATTTATCACCTTTGATGACCGACTATCTCCTTGTCACCTTGTCCTTCTATATATGTATGTATATATATATATATATATATATATATATATATATATATATATATATATATATATATATATATATATATATATATATATATATATGCAATGTGTGTGTGTGTGTGTGTGTGTATATATACATACATATATATAAAAATATATATATATATATATATATATATATATATATATATATATATATATATATATATATATATATATATATATGTGTGTGTGTGTGTCCAGTGTGTGTGTGTGTGTGTGTACATATATATACATACACACACACACACACACACACACACATATATATATATATATATATATATATATATATATATATATATATATATATATATATATATATATATATATATATATATATATATATATATATATATATATATATGGTAAACTCAAGTCACTGATATTTTATGAATTACAATACACAGTAGATTTTTATTAATAAGTATGGCTAAAGGCATTGTGGAGAACCTTTGAAAGAATGTTTAGCTGGTGTCTGCATTAGATATTCTTGAGACATGAGAACATCCTTGCCTGGTGACAAGACTGTGTGAGTTTGTTCACCGAAAATGTCCAGGTTCCGGAGAATTCGTTCATATGTGTGTTTTTTTAGGGGGTGGAGCCCCAGGGTGTGAAGGTATTAGTTATCAAATGTATTATCATTCGAAGATCAACACCGAATATTAATAGAAGCCTTCGGTGAAGGCTCTGTGGTTCGAGACCTGTCGATTAAGACTGTGAACATTGCTATTTGGAGGTAGGAAACATTTTAGATTTCCCAAACTGTAGATTGTTCCTTTCATTTAACATGTATCTATTACATTGTGAGTACGTTAAACGTGGGAGGAATTCCCATATCTTTATTTTTATGCATTTGTTTAATAAGAGTTTTGTTTGACTTCTTCAGATGTTTCGCTGAGGAAGAGGTTAAGATGTACTCATTGGAGAAAATATTGGACTTTGACTTATTTTGATCTATTGAGAGAGAATAATTAGTTGAATATGGTGGACCTTAACATATTTGAATATTTTTTTAACATTAGTATTCCATTTTATTTCATATCTTGTTTCTTGCAATCCAGTTTTGTTAGATTATTGTCAAATAAATTACTTTTGGTAATTTGTTTCAGAGTAGACCTGAGAGAGAGAGAGAGAGAGAGAGAGAGAGAGAGAGAGAGAGAGAGAGAGAGAGAGAGAGAGAGAGAGAATGTGTGTATGTGCAAATGTACATTGCCAGTAGCCTCTTTGATGCAGTCACTATCAGGCTACCAATAGATGGGACTTCTTGATTGTTAGCAAAGGTAAAGGTAAGCAATGGGATTTATTCTTTGTTGGGTAACATACATACATACATACATATATATATATATATATATATATATATATATATATATATATATATATATATATATATATATATATATATATATATATATATATATATATATATATATATATATATATATATATATATATATATATATATATATATATATGTGTATGTGTGTGTGTGTGTATGTCTGTAGTGCATTCTCATATAATGAACCATAAATATTGTTTAATATCCAGTCACTATACTTCAGGCACAGCTTATTTCCAAGGGGAATTATAACTGATAAGTGCTTCATCATAAGTATGATTCGTACCACTGTCTGCTCAAGAAATAAAGATGAACTGTGACTTTTGATCAGTGAGCCATCAAGAGATAGCTCAGTGATCCAAAGTCGCTGTACATCATTGTTTCTAAACCAGGCGGCCGTTCAAATCCCACTGGGGATGTAGCACTTATCAATTATAATCCCCCTAGGGAGTGAGTTATTCCCGAGGTACAGTATACTGAATTGGATATTAAAGAATATTTGGGGCTTAATATCTGTGAATATAAAAAAATAGCATAGTTTATCTGATCAAAATACTGGTTATGCAAACTTTAGCCTTTCACATATGGTGTATCCTTCCATGCATGAACTGAACCGGCTGTGTACTGACTAAACAAGGGTGATACCCAGGTGAAGACTGGGGAGAGGGACTGCCCGTTCTCAACCAATCGGCACTTCCATTGCCCTTTTGGACCCTATTTTGGAAAGAAAAACTGAAGGGAAAACAGGAACAAGAACAAGAGGCTGACAAAGGAAGAGAGCTGGGTCACTCACAGAAAGCCCTCTGCCAGAGGTGAACAAGGAAGTGACAGTACTAAACAAAGAAGGAATAAAAAGCATTGTGTATATCACTCTTCAAAGAAGTTGTTTAAAGAAACTAATGAACATAGTAAAGTGTTCTACAGGTGATGGTATTTAATTCCATCACTCCAAGAACTGAAAACAAAAAAGTAAATTGAAGTTTTCTATAACTACTCTCCACCCACTGAGTATGGGAACTCTAATACTAGAAACATCTTTGCTATTTAGGAGAGCAGAGACCAAAATACCCCTGCACTTAGACACTGACAGTTACTCTAACCTGCAATAATACCTGCTGTGCAAAATGCAAAATGTAGCCAGCCTGACAGCAGCAAACTGTCCACTCAAGCACCTGCAATGATAAAGGAAGTAAAGTGTGAGACACTGCTCACCTTTACTTGAAACATAAGTCACGACAGTGGAGTCCCACTCACTCACCTCCAAGCCTTTCAATCATTTCAAAAATGTGCAACATTAAACAAATTCGGTGAAAACAGTGCAATGCAGATGAGGGGCACTCAAAAGGCACACACCAGAGATGAAAACACATCCAAGGTGTGTGCATCCTCTCATCATATACTTGTGAAACTGAAGCGATACATTAGACACTGAGTAAGGAAACCCTTACAAAAGTTTCTGCTGCCAAAGAAAAGCAAAAGCATCCATAAGACTTCCTGAAAGAAGATCAGCACTTCAATGCTGTATCAGACACAGATACGAACACAGTAGGGTCCCACAATTGATATGAGACGCCTAGAGGTGATAGAAAACCTAGGACTATCTTCCAAGGCCAATAAAGCTGTTCTGCAGGGTGGGAACCACACCAGTGTCTCCCTAACTCATTAACATGAGAGGCCATCTAAGGGGGACACTCCACTCTTGAGTGTCAGTAAGCTAAGGTACTTTGCCTGTTGCACTGGGTAGAGATTTGACTTCACTCACCGGATCACAAACCTCTATCTGTGAAAATGTGGGAAGTAAAACAAAATCTGAAGGAGTCATGTCCTTAAGGTGCTAAGGTTCTGAACTTAAGGGTATCATGATAAGTGAATAACTATTAGAAATAGTGGGGCAGATAACAGAAAAAATCGTGTATATGATGATACAAGCATCAAATTTGGCACAAGTGTCCTCCAAGGTATACTAATCAAATCTGCCCGATTGGCCAACTGAAAATCCAAGATGGCGGCTATTTTCAAGATGGCCGCCAAAATAACCACCCGAAACACATATGAAGCTTGCCGCTGTCACTGAGTGATGTAGGGTATGACTGATTCTCGTGCTTGAAGAATTCTTGCAAGTCACACTGTCTGTTCTGACTTGAGATGAACAGTCGCGAGAATAACTGACAGTCATTTTTTAGGACTTTCTCCTTAGAAATTCATTCAGCCTGTTCTTGTTTGAAGAATGAAACAGGGCTCTTCTTGATTGGATGATAGAAAAGACTTTCAGCTCCATCCTCTAGCCCTTTCATAAATGATAGGAACTGCTCTTTGCCTCGCCGGTGATGTGTACCTACCATTTCAGCGAGTGTTGGGTCTGCAATGTTCTTTGTATTTAACACCATCAGGTCTGCTGATTCTTTTTGGAATAGGTTACCCACCTCCTGCATCACTGCAGAGAGTGATTTCACCTTTCTCAAAGAAAGACTTCTGGGCACTCGGTGTCTGCTCGTGGTGTCTGCTGCTGTATGTGGCATCCTTCATACCAGACATGGCCTTGTATCCAGCTAGTAGATGACTAACTTCAGGTCTGCAGTCGACCATCCACCTACAAAGTGCTGACGGGTCTTCTGTCAACCCAATTGTTCCTCTGTCACCTTTGATCACTGCATTATTTTGCTCCTGCACTTGATCAATCGCCATGCCAGAGAATTCTCTTCTCGACTTGTGGATGATGAAGTTACCATTGTGAAACTCCTTGGCCATGTCTGGATGTTGCTGTTTGAGTGACATCATATCTCAGAGGTGAATAGTGATCCACCGGGCATAGTTAACATTGTTATTTGCAAAGAAGTAAGGCACCAGTTCTGAAAGTGCTTCACGATACAATTTGAAGTCTTCTCCCTAATGAGCAGATGAGGTGAATATCGTGAGTTCCATGTCCAGCCATGAATGAAGTTAGAGAATTTATTTCTGGATGAATTAATTTCCTGTCATAATGTTCGGATTCACAATAAGCTGTAGGTCCAGCCAGTTGGTTCTTAGCCAGGAAAAAATAAGTCAATCCTTTGAGCCCTAGGAAGCTGTTAACCAGCTCAGTGGTCTGGTTAAACTAAGATATACTTAACTTTTTTTTGACCATGTCCAGCACCAGACTCAGAATTGGAACTGCAGACTCTTTCTTCCATTTTTCACACCAATCCTCAAAGGTTATTTCTGATGTGCTAAACTCTTCAGAGCAGAAATCATGATATGCCTTCCTCATCAGTTTGTACAAGCTGCATGCTGCAATCTGGTGTGTTTGTCTTGTCTTTGCGACACTGGATGCAGACACGTAAGACTCTGAAGTACCAGATGAGGCCACCCCTGCTTCCACAATGGCACTGGTCCACCCACTGTCTCGTGGTAATATTCCTATCGATCTCAGTGAAGCCATTTCTATATGAAGGCCTCCGAACATGACAACGAACTTGTCCTCTCCATATTCTTGCCACTTCCACTGTATTTGTTTCGCCAGAGCATACAATGGTTGGTCAGCAACAATTACAGGTGTCTGCTGTGGGTTCAAAAAAGCCACTGTATCACGGACCTTCTCCATGGAATGCTCGATAGTTGCAAACAGAGTGTGCCTGGTCTTGCCACATAGGCATCATTGTCGATATACTCACTTCAAATGGACGGCTCCTTTTCTGTGTTGCATGATACGCTGACCATGTGATGCTGACTGCATCAGCCACATTCTCAGTGAAGGGACTTCCTCTAACCAAGAATATTCTTCTTTCAAATGTGACCTGATCAACTCTGGTGCTGGTAAGGATTGGCTTGCAACTGGAGGAGGATTGGGGTTTTTGGTGATGTTTGCTGGTCGAATATTGGACTGGAAGCTCTAGAACTTTTTTAACCTTCATTTTTGACTCTATATTTTTGGTGAGGATTTCCTGTGTTTGGATGCTGGTGGACACATTGTTGCAAAGATGCTTCTGTGAAGCAGTGGCATTTTGATCCATGTTGTCAAGTTGATGACTGGGGGACAGATTACTCCATCTTCCACATACTGAGAAAGCTAATTGGGCTCGATATGAGCCCATTCATCCTTCCAGTGTTGTCTGTTCCTTTCTTGCTCACATACAGGCCACTGCAAAATGTGGCTTTGGGTGCCTGTGGACATCCGTTCCTTCCTTGTATTTGGCGAAGCAGTTGTACTGTAGAAATTGTGATAGTGTTCCTGCAATGCACCTTTAGGTATGCCCGTTCTTGGCTAGAATGCCACCAAACAACCAGGGTGATATTTCACTTCTTGGGCTACGACATCTCCTGCACTTAGTTTGGCAAGAAGTTTTGTATCACTGAGTGTTTTGGCACATTCATTTATTCTCCTATTCACTTGCATTGTCATTGCTTCTCTAAACTCCCTCCTTCAGTTTTGCAGAAGAAGCATTCTTTTGTTTTAGTTTCTTGAGCTTTCGTGGAATCTTACTTCTACTGCCCTCATCACTAGTACCTACATGACTTGCTCTTTTTCAGCTCGGTGTAACTTTGTGTTGTTGAACAGAAGCCTGCAACTCATGATATTGTGCCTTATTTTTTCTCAACGTTTCCTCTATCCCAGAACCTTCATCAAGTCTTGCAGGGTTTAGCTTGATTGGTAATGCATTGAGTGAGTGAAACAGAGTAATATTCTTTTGCCAGGTTCGTATATCCATCATCCCCTCTTCTGGCAGGATTGGCCTGGGAGATTTTAGATCTTCTTTCTTAACCTCCTGACATAGGCAACACTTGGTCCAGTCTGTTTTCCATGGTCGTCCAGTAGAGTTCGCATCCATGATTACAATGACGTTCAGGGTCGAGGGTTTATCCTTTTACCACCCTGTACATGCAATGGTATAATAGGCCTCTTATGTCCTGTAATATACAATAGGCACTTTCCTGTATGGGATACAACTAGGTTCTTGCACTGTGCCATACACCTAGTCTGATCGTTCATCCAGTGTCATAAGTCACGTGCGATCTGTACACCACCCAGATAACTAAAACCTTGTTATCCTTGGTTCGACTCTCCTGCGCTGGCACGTCCTGTCCATTCAGGTGTGGCTGCCTAACTGATTTGGGGTTGATTAGGCAACATTTGGGACACTAGTAGGTTGTTGCAGTATGATGCCAACATAAATTTCCTACTTAGCTGACACTGAACCCCATGCTGAGTTTCACAGCAGTGATGTCACCAATGTGCCCTGGTAGTGCCCGACAATCACTCATTTAATACAGTGCCTTAACCATGTTATAAACTAGAAAATATACATCAGCAGGCTTAAAAACATAAGAATCCATACTTAGATCATGCAATTCGGACAACTACAAAATTAATATTTCTAAGCAAAACATCAACTTCGGGTGGTTATTTTGGTGGCCATCTTGAAAAATGGCTGCCATTTTGGATTTTCAATTGGCCAATTGGGCAGATTTGATTAGTATTTCCTGGAGAACAATTACACCAGATTTGATGCTTGTATCATCATTTGCATGATTCTTCTAAAAAAATCTTTAAAAAATTACTGCATGCATGGTGATTTGGAACATTTAAAAACCTGCATGACAAGCACCTAAAGGCAGAATTCAGCTGATTGTGACATGCCTTTAGTTTGAAAAATCCAAAAATGCCAGTTTAAAACAGAACATTGTTTGAATTTTTAGATGAAATTGCTCCTCACCAATAAAATGTTTTCAAAATGAATGGGTACAGCTTATGGGAATAACTACCCATCCTTCAGTGTTGTGAAAACAGAACTCCAGCGAGGGACGTGAGATGGGTCACAGATGATGAACGCCCTGGATGATCAAAAGACTTTAAAAATTCAAGAACAAGAAAATGTATGAAAAATGAGTCAGACTGTTGAAAAGACATGGACTCAGTGTTAATGATAGCTGACTCTGTTTTCATTGACAAAGACACCACATGGAAAAATTTTGCCTGAGGATCTTAACATGAAGAAAAAGTTTGTGCAGAGATGGTCCCAAGGTCACTTGATGCTGTAAAGAAGAAAATGGCTGATGTGTTGAAACAGCTGAAGAAATTGATTGCCTCCATGTTAAGACCAGTGGAAAAATGAAGACTTTAGCAATGATATCAGTGCAAAAAGGGGAAAGTATATTGATGGGGACTAGCATTAAATTTGAAATACATATAAATAAAAGTTTTTATTTCATCAGTCTCAATTCTGGACAAAACATTGTGAAAAACACAATAAAATAATATAAATAGATGTATATAGGTATATATATATATGAACAGTGGAATATATATATATATAAATATACAACCATACAATCAACTATATATAAAAAAATATATATAATATTATATATAATATATGCACAAGAAACATCTATTATATGTGTGTGTTTTATAAAAAAAAAAATACTATGAGTGAATATGTATATCAGTTAATGTACTGATCACTTATTAAGATACATATGAAATTTTAATAAGAAATAATGTAAAATATTTAAATACACACTTTTTTGGAAGGCAATCGACTGATGAGGAAAAGGTAAATGAGGCATCTGCATGGTAATCAGATTTGTAAACGAACCCGCGTCACCATAATCCTGCCGAGTGTCACGTTGCCGACCTGACAGCCGTCGTGTCCATATGTTGTTCCATTAGCATCATAACCAAATTTCTTGCACCTGGATCATAAGACCTTGAAAATGGCTTATCAAAAAAAGCTGAAAGAATTCAGAAGTTAAGAACCATTGTACATTTTACAATAGATTTTACACACACATATATATATATATATATATATATATATATATATATATATATATATATATATATATATATATATATGTATATGTGTGTGTGTGTACCATTGCTAAATCCCTTGTCTTCAGAACTTTCACTGCACAGTCTCCTAATATACCCCTAGAAGGTTCATCAACAACGTATCAAACCCCTTCCATCATTAAATTCTACTTTGCACATTTTCTTCCCGCTCCCAGTATGTTGACGTACTTCCTTTCCAATATGTCTTTCCTTTCCCTCCTTCTCACCTCCTCCTAACGCCTCAGAATTATCTTTTCACCAGTCTTTCATCAAACATTCTCTCCATATGACATGATCAAACCACTGTAAACACTGATCAATCTATCCAGTTATTTCTAGCCCTTTTACTGTCCCTCCTATAATCATCTTCATGTTGCATTTCTTGTTACTCCATCATATCTGCAATAATAATTCATGCCAACAGCTTTCACATTACTTTCTTTAATTCACACTTAACATCAGAACTCCCATTCCGAAGAGGAGAGCTGGATCAACGCACTTTATAGAACCTTCCTGCGTTCCAACCTTCATTGATCCATCTTCCTGGCTCAATATTCACCATCTTTATCTTATTCTTGCTTCACACTTCCTTTCAACTTCATTCTCCTGTAAAACCTTTCAAACTGTTTTGTTAATCTCTGACGTTTCTCCTTACCTATGTCCTGGATCACCTTTTTCAATTGCCATCCCAAATGATATTTACAACTCATCTCCTTATCCCGAACTTTGCACCTCCATCTGATGTTCTTTCTCTGACTTCTCAAATCACTCAATCAAAAAAGATAGTAAACAAACATGAACATAACACACCATTGTCTTAGCCTCATTTTTTCAGTTGTTCCCCTGATTCAACTACATCACAAAAAACCTTATAGTTCTCAGCAGTTGACCCTTCTCTCTCTCTCTCTCTCTCTCTCTCTCTCTCATCTCTCTCTCTTCTCTCTAAACTCTCTTTTTTTACTCTATTTATATATATATAAAAGTATATATATAGCTGATTGGTATATATATTTTGTATATATATATATTGTTTTATATATTTACATTTATATATACGAATATATATATACATACATATATATTATATCAGATATGTGTTTTGTGATATAATATATATATTATAATATATATATATTATATATATATATATATGATGGTAAGTCTAAATATGCATGTGGCGGAAGGTTTGCTCCACAGGAAATTCGTCAACAAGTCAGCAGTCAGTTGCCGTGACGCCGCTGTTTTGTTTTTTCCTCTGGTACTACCCTGGGAGGAAAAACAACCTGATACTCAAAAAACAAACTCTCTCTCTCTCACTCTTTCTCTTCTCTCTTGAATATATAATATATAAAAATATATATATATATATATATATATATATATATATATATAAATACTGTATATATTACACAGCCTGTGGCCACCTGGCTCAGAATAGAAGCCTAATGTCCATTTATAGTGCTTTCCTCTGGCCTTTCTCTCCGTCTCTACCTCTCTGCGTGGAGCCCCATCAAAGAACTTTGATTTGCAAAGAGAAAGCCGAGTCAAAAGAGTCCTCTCTTTCTATTCACTTTTGTATTCAGTTTTGTATTCACTTCGTTATCATTAATAACTCGACGGTGGCATCTGCCGGGCGCTGAAACGCCTCCGTTTTGAATTTCATATTTTAGCCGGCCAGAACGTGCCACGACTCCCGGATTGAGTTACAGTATCAGAATTCATAAATACAAAAGATGGAAAACTGCAGTAAGCCTCGCAAAGGGGGAGTGGGAAGGGGAAGGGATAGGGAAGGAAAGGAGAGTGAGAGGATACTGATACAAGTGGCAACTGGTCACATTGACGCCAGAGTCATCAGAGCAGGAGAGTAAATGGAATGGAATATATACAGTACGCTATGCGCACTGGAACTGAAAATGAACTACATGGGCGCCTGAATGGAAAGACAGTCTGCGCACCTGAATGGAAAGGACACTTGAAATGAAAAATAAACTCCAGGCACAATGAATGCAACGATAGACTCCATGGGCACTTGAAGTACGTGGCTAAACAGTTCTCCAAAAATATTCATCTGTACATAATATCAACTTACATAGAAATAACTCCGAGGATTATTGTTATGATTATTAACATACATTTTTTGCGGATGATAAAATATGATCCTATGCTTTTGCAGTCGTTGTATATATTTGAGAATTACTACTATTATTATCATTATTATAAATCTACAATCTGTGTAGACGTATTAAACTTTTGATAATGATTACTGCTATAAATCAAGTTTATGAGGAAGTCATATGTAGCCTATACATGAATTATCATTCCTCAGGGCCTTAACTTAAAAGTAATTTCAACAAGCTTACAGATAGGACGCAGGCCTTGGAACAAAATATCCTGATAACGAAATACAATCAAAATAACTAAAAAAATATCACTAGTTCAGTATACTATCATGAATCTAGTGTGCATGGGTAAAGGATTCTATCTATACTCTTATTTATATTTCCAGCGAAAATACTCATGAAAGTGGGCGGTAACTTGATGGGTGGTTAAATGCAACATGTCCGAATAACATCGTTGCATTTCAAATAAATACTTGGTGAAAGCTTGTTAAATAACCTACATTTCTCCCTAAAACATACGTTATGTTTGTTAATAATGCTGTCGAGTTGGGAAACTATGAAAAAATATGTTCATGAGGCCGAAATGAAATAGCACTAATGCCGAAGCCAACATCTTGAAACGTGTTTCTTATACAGTTTTTCGTGTTTTTTTTATACAGTTCAATGTAGATTCGTACAATCACACCAAAACCAGAAGAATCATGTAATCATCAACATTTTCTGAAGACTAGCTCCTACTCAAGCCATAAAATTGTTGAAAAATAAACTTTAAACCTTTCAGGTAGGTAACTTTAACGGAATAGCCACTATCGGTTCAGTGTAACCTATATATCACTTTTAGTTATTCATGTCCTGCTTTTAGGCCACTGTGATATTTTACTTTTGCATGCTGTTTCATTCCTCACCTAATAGTAATTTTGTTTTCCCATTATCCTCCCTTTTTCTTAGAAATAGGAAAGAAAAACGAGGATAATGGGAAAACAAAATAACTATTAGGGAGGAATGCAACAATATGGAAAAGTAAAATATCAAAGTGAGCTGAAAAGCAGGACATGAATAACTAAACCGATAGTGGCTATTCAGTTAAAAACACGTACCTGCAAGGTTTAAAATTTATTTTTCAACAATTTTATGGCTTGAGTGGGAGCTAGTCTTCAGAAAATTTTGATAATTACATGATTCTTCTGGTTTTGGTGTGACTGTACGAATCTACATTGAACTTTGTAAAAAAAAACACGAAAAACTGTGTATAAGAAAACACGTTTCAAGATGTTGGCTTCGCATTAGTACTATTTCATTTCGGCCTCATGAACACACACACACACACACACACACACACACACAAAATCAACACACACACACATATATATATATATATATATATATATATATATATATATATATATATATATATATATATATATAATGATTTGGACAGGACAAGACAGTTTCCTGAGTGGGAAACATACTAGGCCTAAGTTACCGTGCTCGCCATATCTGCGTGAAAACACACTAATATATATATATATATATATATATATATATATATATATAGTGTGTTTTCCGTAGATATAACAACACAGTAACCTAAAAAAAAAAAATTGTAGCAATGGTAACCTAGGCTTAGCATGTTTCCCACTCAGGAAAGTGTCTTGTCCCATCCACACCATTTAAAGAAAATTTATGTGCTAGTATATTTTATATAATTCTAATATAGGTAATGCAAGGGCTAATTTTTCAACATAATTTTATCTATGCAAAGGCCAGTTCATACATTTTGGACGTTTGCTCCACCTACTTATTCCAGCTTGCTACCTAATACCACGAAGAATTACTATGAATAATATGGAATGGAATGGAATGTCGAATTCTGGCCAAAGGCCAAGCGCTGGGACCGATGAGGTCATTCATTCATTGCGCTGCCACGAAAATCAAGGAGTTGAAAGATTTGAAAGATGTAACAGGAGGAAAAGGAAAACCTTGCAGTTGCACCATGACACAATTATTAGGAGAGGGTGGAAAGTAAGATGGAAGAAAGTGAGTACGAACGGTGGTACAGTAAAAGGAATGAGAGGAGTTGTAGCTAGGGGCCGAAGGGACGCTGCAAAGAACCTTAAATAATGGCCTACAGTTCACCACATGAGGCGCACTGATAGCACTACACCCTTACGGGACTATGAATAATAAAGGCACCAACGAAAAGAGCCACAGTACTCTTTAATTACAGTAATAACCTCAGAAAACCACCAAAGTAATATAATACTGCTATCAAGTGCTTACTGTGTTTTTATAAGGCCACAAACTAGGAAACCTCTCTTACGGCCGAAAGATGTAAAGTAGGTGGCTGTTTGTTTGGCCTTAAAAATTTCAAAATAGTAATTTTTATCAACTCTACTTTGTATGCAGAATTCACTCTTCATAAAATGCCGATAATTACATGTTTCTTCTAATATTTGGTGTGATTTGTTCCAAATTGTGAAAAACACACAAAAAGTTCTGCCTGAAAAATTGTGTATCCGAAACATTTTTCAAGACGTTGATTTTGGCAACAATGCTATTTAATTTTGGATTCTCAACTCGGTAGCATCATCAACAGATAAGCATGTGTTTGCGGGAGAAATTTAGGTTATCAAACAAGTTTTTATTTGAAATATAACGATATCTTTCGGAGATGCAATCAACCAATCATCGTCAAGTTACCGCTCACTTTCAAGAGCATTTTCGCTAGAATAAAAAAAATGGAGTTATTTTTATTATTAGCTCTTTATATATATATATATATATAATATATATATATATATATATATATATATATATATATATATATATATACACACACACACAAAGCGTCCTAAAGAAAGGCAAAGATGACAACTCTACATCATCACAACGCTTCTTCCTCCGATTATTATTATTTTTCTGAAAACTTAGACAAAGACCTTGCAATCGCAATTATCCATGAGAGAATTTTCAGAATGAAAAACTTGTTGGAATATGCAATGAAAAAAAGTTTCGCTCAACTCCAGTCCTTTTGATTAAATATGTAATATAAGACAAGATATTATTTTTCTGTTAAAAATTCCTTGCTTTAACAACAATGTAGGCAACAAAGCACATCGTGGAATTAAGCTCGAATTCTACTCATTTGCATTGCTGTGGCTTCACTTTTATCAAGTGCTTGCGAGCACGTGTTAAAACGCTTTCGTCATTCGCACGGGGTAGCTTGGTATTCAATCTTTGAAATCCCAATGGACCTTTGTTAACTTAAGCAGTGAGTCATATGGCTGTTAGCTACCCGATTGTGGTGAGTTGAAACTATGTTGAAAAAGGGCACAAACAAAATTGCATGGTGAAACCAGATGGCTAGTAAATTCTTGCGCCATCATTATATGAGAAAAGACGTATTGTGATATATGTGTATATATACATATATATTTGTGTGTGTAATTGTTATTACAATTACATATATATATATATATATATATATATATATATATATATATATAATTACATATACATATATGTATGTGTGTGTAATTGTAATAACCACAATGCCCTCTTAACATCTCGAATTCTTCATATTTTTTAGATACGCTAGTCACAACAAAGCCTTAAATCTATATGCAAGAATGTGAAGCCATTCTGATGTCCGGTAGCCGGATCCAAACCCGCATCCCGGTATCAGAACGAGGTCACGTTTTGGCCTAAGGCTTTGTTGTGATAAGCGTATCAAAAAGTATCAAGAAGTCTAGAAGTTACAATTGCATATGTATCTGGTAAAAAGTGACCAGTAGACTATATATGTGTGTATATATGTATATATATATATATATATATATATATATATATATATATATATATATATATATATATATATATTAGTACACAAATGTGTATGTATATGTATGTATATATATATATATAAATACATATATATATGTATGTATGTATATGTATATATATATATATACAGTACACAAATGTGTATGTATGTATATATATATATATATATATATATATATATATATATATATATATATATATATATATATATATATTGATCAGTAGTGAATCTGACCTAAGCCTGCATTAATGCAGTCGGCGATTCGCAGGCCGAGGCAGTTGCAGGCAGAAGCTTACTAGTAGGCAAGCCTCCAAGTTGTATGGCGATAGCACAGTATTATGTCATCTCCGCGATTTATGGCTTTTAGGAGGTACTCGCATGAATTACTGATATTTTTCTTTTCACTGATTTCTATAATTACTGTGTAAGATATGTTCTTGAATACAGTATTTACCTAATGTTTTCTTCGTTGGGAGAGTCGGTAGAGCTGTGGACTAGCACTTGCTAGGATCGAGTTCGAGTCTCCGGCCGGCTGATGAAGTGTTAGAGGAATTTATTTCTGTTGATAGAAATTCACTTCTCGCTATAATGTGGTTCGGATTTCACAATAAGCTGTAGGTCCCGTTGCTAAGTAACCAATTGGTTCTTAGCCACGTAAAATAAGTCAAATCCTTAGGGCCAGCCCTAGGAGAGCTGTTAATCAGCTCAGTAGTCTGTTAAAACTAAGGTATACTCTCAACTTGAACAAAAATTTAAAAGTCTACTGCTGTGGACTATTTTTTCAACAACTACCATAATTTTTGAGGGAAACGCGTGATAGTTATACGTTGGAAAATTCATTTTCTTAAACTCTTGCACGCGGTTATAGCCTTTCAGTAAATGTCTTCCATTGTACTTTATCTTAACTTTTCTTATCATTTAATCTCCTTGCATTGCAATTCTTGTTACAAACTAATCAAGAGACTAATTAAGAACATTACCGTGGGAAAACCAATTTAAATGCACCATTTTGTTCTCGCCAATCAAAATAAAAATAATGCATAAAAAGAAAAGCAACCATCTTTTTGAAGCCATTCAATGTGTGTAGTAAGGATTTCATAGACGCATTACATTCAATTTTTCCTAGAGTTCACCTGCCATTCGCTGGGGTTCACCTGCCATTCCCTGGGGTTCACCTGCCATTCCCTAGAGTTCACCTGCCATTTGCTGGGGCTCACCTACCATTCGCTGGGGTTCACCTACCATTCGCTGGGGCAAACTGTCGCCGGAAAATGTTGGAATTGTGCCTCTTTAGAGATGCAGAGGTCCAAAGCAGTAACAGAATTAACATGGAACAATAACCTGGAGAGAGTGCGGTAGAAACATTTCATGTTTAATAGAAGTTTGTTGATGATCCAGCATTTTGAAAAACATTCTCGCAATGCTAACTTTGGGTAGGA
>NC_089788.1:33750767-33805767 GCF_040412425.1 Macrobrachium rosenbergii | reverse complement strand
CAGAGGTCCCTGATTTGTGTCCCTGTTGAAAAGCATTAAGAGAAGCCTTACCATGAGATGATTTGCATTTGGGGCTAGGACAGTCTTTGATATGATGTCCTTCTTTCTTACAAAAAGTACAAACTTGAGTAGCAGATGAAGGGGAGGACGACTGTGGTTTATGTTTATGAATGAGATGGTAATCATTAGCTTATAATAGGGCAGCCCTTTTTCCATCTTTTTCTTGTTTTCTCTAATAAACATTGACACATTAGCTGGAATACGCCTTAGGAATTCCTCCAAAAATATTAAATTCTTCAATTGTTCTAATGTGGTTATTTGTTTCTTATCTAACCATTTATTAAACTGCTTCAACTTCAGTGTGAAAAACTCCAGATAGGTTTGTGCTTGGCTCTTCAAAGTTTGTCGAAAAATTTGTCTGTACACTTCTCCTGTCACACTGTAAGCATCTAATATGGCAGTTTTAAAGACTTCGTAATCCCTTTCTTGGACAAGTTGTGCTGTCATATACGCTGCTTTTCCTTTGAATGAATTTCTGATTATGAGTACATATTGGTCTATAGGCCAGTTGAGAGATGTTTCAGTGTTTTCAAAAGTAATGAAAAATACATCAGGGTCTTTTTCATCGAAGATAGGTAGGAGTTTGCGTGCTTTGCCAAGATCAAAAGCCTCGGGAAACTGCTTCTCTGCTAACCTTTCTTCAAGTCTCATGGCTGATAGTTCCTTTTCCAACTGAACTCTTTCCTTTCTTTCTGGTTCAAGTCATCTTTGCTCAAATTCTGCAGTTAGGCTTGTAGCTTCTATTCTTTTCTGTTCAGCTGCTGCTGCAGCATTTGCAGCTTCTACCCTTTTTTGTTCTGCTTCTACTGTTCGCTGCTGTAGTTCAAGTTGAAGTCTCAGTTTCACTATCTCTGGGTCTTCAGTAGTCGTAACTTTACGAATAGCACCACGTTCTAGTGTTAGAGGCCTTAAGGGAAGAGCCTCTTCTTCTGTTATGTTTCCACTATGCACCAAGAAGTCTAAAATCTTTCCCAATAATTCAGCTTTCACAACAGCATGACTTATAGATATCCTTGTCCTTTCAGCTAATTGACGAAGCTGGTCTTTCTTGGCTTCCCGTAGTGTATTCAGGTGTTCCTTGGGAGCACTTAAAAATTTTTCAAGATCAAAAGGCACCTTTCAATACTGACAAGAAAATATTAATAAAATGAAGTTCACGTGAAACTGCACTACTACCATACACAAGCTCATGTAACCACCAAATGCCAAAACTTTAGGCCATTTGAAAAAAAAAATGGTGTGAAGGCACCCATAAATCACGAATTACCGTAACAATAATTAAACGAAGCACTGAACACAATTGACAGCCAGACAATTATACCCTTTCAAATGAAGGAGCATCTGCTATAAGCGATTTTTCAAAAATTCATAACAATCAGAAAACGTAGTTCACCATTAATACACAGCCATAAACAATCCAGAATGAAACAGATTCTAAATGAAGTAAATACGAGGTACCAACTGTTACTTGAACAAGAAATAAACCTTTAATTGTCCGTCGAGCTAGAAATTGAGGTTCCTGACGACGTGGTATTATCATACGAAGACTGAATCCTTTAAAGAGCAAGTCGTAACCTGGGTAGGAGGAACAGAGGTTCTTATGGAAGTAATCTTAATTCCTTAAGGTGAGGTTTTGAATGCCTCGAAGCACCTCGGCGAAGTTGGGGCGACTATAAAGATCGCTAAGCTAGGGTTAAAAGAATGATGAATAAAAGGATGCCATTATACCCTGCCTGCCCGTCCTCCAAAATCCCGATGCATGCTTAAGATGACGTGTACCAACACGACAATCTCGTATGTGAAAGTGTGAGCGCGCTGGAAAACACTATCCGGTGGTAGTTCGTATTATAAACTTGCAAAGTATCATTAATACACTACACTCATGTTATCCATCATCACGGAGAAACAACAAAGTGGATATCACAATCCATCAAGATCGAGCGTAAGCATAACGCAAACGTCAGGCCCCCAATTTGTTACAACTTAAGCTTTCCACTTGAACCATTCATTAATTCCAAGCGATGAGGACAACACTTCATGTAGCGTACGAGGTGCATTAACAAACCAAAACTTAAATTAACAAAAGTTTTACTTATTTCAACTAACTTACGAATATTTCAACAATAATTACAAATAACCACTTAATAATTGTAAAGAACAAAAGAATCGTAAGCCACCGGATAATGAACTCAAAGACATAGTTGTAATGAGTTTGGAAGTTAACATTTCCAAGGATTACACAAGGGAAAAACAGGAGGTAATTTCATACACTAAGTACGGTACAAAAAGCAACCAATAGATGGCGCTAACAGCATACCCATAATAGGTGGGTTATTACAGTTACTACATGACGATAGAGTTATTATAGTATTACAACATAATGATAAGAGGGTTTTCATAATATGTATATATATGTATATATATATATATATATATATATATATATATATATATATATATATATATATATATATATATATATATATATATATATATATAATACACTTTTAATGCACACACACACACACACACACACACACACACACACACACACATATATATATATATATATATATATATATATATATATATATATATATATATATATATATAGATAGATAGATAGATAGATAGATAGATAGATAGATATACATATATGTATATATATTTACATATATGTTAGAAGTGACCAGTAGATTCTATATACATATATATGTACACATATATATATATATATATATATATATATATATATATATATATATATATATATATATATATATATATATATAATATACCTACATACACAGACACACACACACACACACACACACACACACACACATATATATATATATATATATATATATATATATATATATATATATATATATATATATATATATATATATATATATATATAAAAAAATGCTTTGTTGACAGAGGCATGGATACTGGACGTATGGTGAAGTTTTGCATTATTCAGATTCATTAAAGATGGAATAAATAAACAATAATTATGGCAACAAATTTCCATATCTTTAATGAGTCCATCAGAAACTGGTCTTTGGAGGTAGGTCACTAAATTAATGAGTTCACTAAGTTTCACCTTTATCAATAGTCCATTCTCCAGATTTACTAATTACATATAGTCCTACGCATGCCATAACAAAAAACGTTGATTATTGGGAGCGGGTCTTTCAGTGAATGTTTTCACAGTTTCATTAAAATCTGTACATCTGTTCTCAAAATATTCCAGTAACTCACATGCATCAACACTCGCTGGCAGACAAGGTTGAAAACTTTAAGCCCCGTAATTTAGCTGGTGAAAGTGATGACGCCAATAATAAGGATAGCCATAGAATAATCTAAACAATGACACAAAGATTAGCATCAACTTATAAACCGCCCCCCCCCCACCAAAATAGCAATAACGATAAAGTTGGAGATATCATTCAATGCAAGGGAAATGCCTGGCAGCAAGAGGATCCATCAGATGAATAAGTGAGTGCGTTGTAAGTCACCGACGAGAGAGAGAGAGAGAGAGAGAGAGAGAGAGAGAGAGAGAGAAAAAGAGATTAAAAAAAATTCAGACATGTTTGCGTTCCAGTAGAAAAGCATTATATTAAAAATTTAACTTATTACACCCCGAAGATCTTCAGAGAGAGAGAGAGAGAGAGAGAGAGAGAGAGAGAGAGAGAGAGAGAGAGAGAGAGAGAGACTCCCTTTATGAGAAACCCCTAGGCTATAAACGTTTCGTCACCCAAAGAATGACTTTAAGATGAGGAAACCTTCTGAATATTCTAAGTTTCACGCTGACGCAAGTTTAGCAACAAAAATTATTGAACAAAAATGTGGGGAATAATTATATACATCAGAATAAAAACTTTATACAGATAGACAGATAGGTATGTGAGTACGTGTCAGTGTGAAATTTCACAGTGAAATAAAAAAGAATACAATATATGAGCATTGAAACCAAACCAAACGAAAAAGTTTATATGTAGATGTAAATTTTCGGAGCAACACATTCATGAAAAAACGTGTATACAAGCTTTAAAAAACTCATAAACAGACGAAGTACAAAAGTAAAATTGCAAAAGAGAAATCGACAAAAATCTCATTGAATAATGCAGCTGGGGTGAAAAAATATAGTTTGGATAGTTTAACAGTACCACAGGATCGTCCTGATGTTGGCGTAAATCGCGACGTTTGTTCAAGGTCGGGAATAAAACTTGTTACGGAAAGCCGATGGCGATGGGGGGGAAAGAAGAGCACCAGTTCAACCAGCCTCCTCTCCCTCTGAACGATACCAAATAGAACCCTTCAGCCCTGGTCTTTTTTCCTTTACACCTTATAATACCCACTCACGCTCGATCTCGTCGTACGATAAGAACTGAGTGGGAGGAGACTCCAAAAACATTACTGCCAACTCAAGTTACTGCCCGGTCTGAACAAGGTGGTCAGTCTTAAGTTGGCAGCCACACTGTTAAGTCATGGCGGAGGCAATATCAAATAATGACCCGTACCTGCTAAGCCCTTGTGCCGTTTTAGCCAATGTAACAATGAAAAAAAACGGCAAGAAAAAAGGATACTGGGTCAAAGATTAGTTGTCGAAGAAAGAAAAACTCTCACATTTATCTCTTTTAAGGGAACTACAGGTAGCTTCCAGGGGTTGGTATAATTGCGTAAGGATGGACGATGCAACTTTCAGTTTTCTCTTGAGAAAGATTAGAAAGGTCATTCGAAAGGACACGTTACGTATGGGGAAATCCATAACGCCCTATGAAAGGCTAATTGCCACATTACGCCGCTCAGCGACTGGCTCTTCTTATCAAAATTTGAAATTGAGTGTGACCATATCCCCTCAAGCGTCCCTTCGGCCCCTAGCTGCAACCCCTTTCATTCCTTTTGCTGTACCGCATCAAAGTCCTTCAAAAGAAGGCATCGTGCTTACCCCACACAAATGGGAAAAAAGCACGTTAAACGGAGAAGAAGTAGCTGTACCACTGTTCATTTGCTCATTCTTCCTTCTTGCTATCCATCCTCTCCTAACCTTTGTTTCATAGTGCAGCTGCGAGATTTTCCTCCTTTTACGCCTTTCAAACCTTTCTGCTCTCAATTTTCCTTTCAGCGCTGAATGACCACAAAGGTCCAAGTGCTTGGCCTTTGGCCTAAATTCTATATACCATCCCATTCCACTCCTTATCCCCTCAAGCTCTTGGAAGAGTCATACCAGGGACAACACTGTAAAGACTACATGAAGATAAATTATAATCTTTTTACATATTTGTATCTTTAATGAAAAAAATAAACTTGCATTTAGAAACTCAAAACAATTGTGACTCCTCTACAAATACACATATATATATATATATATATATATATATATATATATATATATATATATATATATATATATATATATATATATATATATATATATATATATATATATATATATATATATATATATATATATATATATATATATATATATATATATATATATATATATATATATATATATATATATATATATATATATATATATATATATATATATATATATATATATATATATATATATATATATATATATATATATATATATATATATATATATATATATATATATATATATATATATATATATATATATATATATATATATATATATATATATATATATATATATATATATAAATTATATATATATATATATATATATATATAGAGCCTCAATGGCTTGGTTGGTAGAGTGGCAACCACAGACTTCATAGAAGCCTGTGGCGAGGGTTCAATCCCTGCAGCCGACCAGTCAGAGGCAGAAACTTTGCTATCCGTGTAGACATCCCGGGATTACGTATGTAATCAATGGATAGGTTTGCTGAAAGCAAATGGATGTTACAGACTAATACACACATAAACAAAGCCACTCCAACATCTTCTAAAAAAAAAAAAATCATAACAGACACCTGACACGTCTCGAACTGTCGGACTACCCGCCCAGTTCTCCTCGTGCTGCTGGGAGAAAGGGAGCGGGGGTTTCGGTAATACATGTACACGTTCAGTACCGGGTCTAAGCGATGTCAGGCAGGGCAGCCGGTCGAGGTTCTGGCCTACCCCATCGCCAAATCAAAGTCCTTCAAAGAAGGCACTGTGCTTACCCCATATAAAAATGGGTATAAAAGCAAGTTAAAAACGAAGAAGAAGAAGATATATATATATATATATATATATATATATATATATATATATATATATATATATATATATATATATATATATATATATATATATATATATATATATATATATATATATATATATATATATATATATATATATATATATATATATATATATATATATATATATATATATATATATATATATATAGTATAAAAGAGCAGAAAGGTAACAAATCGTTATTGTACAACTAGTCATTACGCTAAAGTATTTCATAATCAGCACTGCTGCAAGAGAATGATGGGGTCTGGATATCAGGGTTAGAGGTATGGTTAGTGCCAATTATGATTTTACTGTTGCGATTCAGTGTCCTAGTTCTCCTTCAAATGAGATATCAATTATTAGCGTTTCAGCATATATTCTCATTTCGTTAGGAAAGGCCCTCAGTTTTTCTTACTTTTATTTTATCTTGGGATGTAATTGACCAAATGTCCGGAAAAAGGCATAAACTTTTTATTTTGTTTGTGGAGACTATTTGAGCTATATATATATATATATATATATATATATATATATATATATATATATATATATATATATATATATATATATATATATATATATATATATATAGTTACTTAGAAGAGTTAAAAATTAGGGGCCAACACCTAGAGCTCAGAACATAAGCAATAGATATAATTACTAAGATGACTTATCTTGATATTACATCTATTCAACAGGAAATGGGAAGGTTGCCTTTCAGACCAGTCAAGTAACTTTAAATTGAATTTATTTACAATCTGAGCAATCAAAAAATTAATACAAAATGGCTGACTGAGCAGCAAACAAGGCACATGCAATGTGCAACAAAAGAAAGACTATGCATAGCAAATAAATAAATCTGAGAAGGGCTACAGCCCTGAAAGAGTTGGACATGCAAATAAAAACCACTGCTGTTGAGACTGGCTGATAATTAGTGGAGGTTTTAGCACAACGTGAACACATGGGGGACCATCACGTGCTCCTGGACCACTGGTGGTCAGAAGAATCTTGCACGTAGCAAGATGGTAATTAAACGTCTAAGGCTATTTGGTCACAAGGGCAGGGGCTGAAAACTCGAAGAGCCAGATAACAGGATTCTGGAAAAGAGTTCCAGATTAGCATTCAGATATACTGACTTTCTCTCACAAGAAATTACTTATTCGCAATGGAGGAAATTATCAATTAAATTTAATTAGCACATGGTAGCACTATGGTGGGAATGCTCTATTATTATCACAGAACAAACTTAATTTAAGCTTGGAACAAGTCGTGAGGGCAAATGTGCATGCTAGGCTGTGGGAAACAAAGGGGGCTTTGGTTTGGGAGAATGAAGAGTTGGAAATACTAACAATGGAGAGAAATCCACAAGAAGGAAAAGAGCACTGGTGTTACTTGCAACTTCAAGACGTACCTTACTGCATCTGTGCATGGAGCTCACTTGCAAAAGATAACTTCTGGCTGCAGAAGTCCTGACACATGGCCAGTGTAACAGGGAGAACAGCACCAGCTTGGCACTATGGAGGTCTGATGCGGAGTCAACGAGAGAGGTCACAAGACATACCATTCTATTTCTATGGATTTGCAAAGGATATCAGTAGATCTGAAAGTAATAATAACAACCAGCACAAAGGTCGAAGGGAAATAGGTCTTACGGTTAAGACTACCTAAGGGTCAGCATAGCAGCCTAGTTACGGTCCTGACTGGTCTTTCTTCCCTAACAGCTTTCTGTCCCCCAAAATCATATGATTTGGGGTTAGGACATCTACATTTGTTCCCTCCCTAGTGGAGTCTTCTCCAGCCGCCATTAAATTTTATTTCCTAGCTAACAGACTGGAGGGACAAATTTTCTAAATACGTGAAAACTCCCCCCCTTTAAGAAGGCATTCACTCCCTTTCAGGTGTGAAGGCCTTGGCTAAGTAAGTTATTCATCTCAACTAGTCAGTTAGCTTCTCTAAGTGAGGTGTACTTTTGCAATACAGCTAACTAAAATGACCTACCTAACACCTAGGAGGGGATGCTAGTTTTACTGACTTACTTACTACAGCAGAGCCTAACACTATACAAAGCTATCTACAGACTTCGACTGGCTGTCTCTGATGACAGGGGAACTCTATTCCTAGGCAAAGGCTACATGGAAAATTTGTCTTGTTGACATGGTCTACTATCCTACTGCCCTGGCACCAAGTTAAATGACACTCACCTACCTAAATGCAATTATTTACGGATTATGCAATTCTTAACGGAATATCACACACAACATTTTCGGATATGCCCAACCTGAAGGGTTAAATATTTTAAGCGGTCAAGTGTGTACCAGCTTGAGTATTGGACAGTTTTATCATGAGTTTATTATCAGGGTTAGTACTACAAGATTGCCTAGGGTGTTAGATGTTAGTCTACTAGGGCAGAGATCATGCTGGTTACCTCCTCTGGGTAAGTGCCAGGATCACTCTGAGATGGAAATGGCACTGTCCCAATGGGACACGAGTGCCAGTTAGAGCTTGTGGCTCTTATGGTTTAATTGGATCTCTTCCACCCCTTCTTCTTCTTCTTTGGGTTCTGCCAATGTCTGGCTACACCATTCCTAGGAGGTGATGAGGGCACCGACCCTGGGGGAAGTCCAAAAGTGCTGTCAGGAGCAGAGTCAGAGGTAGCCCAGGAGCTACGAGGAAGCTCCCTACCTTGGCTGCTGCAACAACTGTTGTAAGGGTAAAAACAGCTGTTGAGTCCCAGCCAGACAGTTCCTGGTCGACCAGAGAAGGCATAGCTTTAAGGTCTGCCAGTGGTTTATCCTTGGTAGATGAAGGTGACTGAGAAGAAGAAATATTGGGGGTTGGAGGCTCACAATTGGCAATGATAAACTCCGTGAGATTTGGAGGATCTCATATAGGAGGATCCGTGAAATGATTGGAATTCAGCACTGGCACTAAGTCGGGGCCAGGCACTGAGGTTAAGGTTAGTGAAGGCTTCGCGTCTGGAATGGATGGAGCCTGGCACTGCTCAGGGCTCTCAAGTGGCGCTGACAGAGAATTGGAGTCAGGCATGCCTGACGAGGGACCCTGGGGTGCAAAACCCCTCAGTGTTCCTGAGGTAGTGTGAGATAGAGATTCCTGTCTCAGGTGGAGGGCTGAGCCTCTTGGAAGCAATCTGGTTGTGGTGTCTAGTGCATTTTGCTTGCTAGGGCAGCCCGACCAATTCGGGGAGTGCCCTGTTACATTACAGGTCTTGCAGTGAGGGAGGAAACTTTTGGTGGCCACCCTTTTCTGAGGAGCGAGGATGGGGCCTGGAATTACAAAGAGAGTGCCCCTTCCATCAACCACTTTGGTGACTGGAAGGTAAGGCTGAGGGTGGCACGCCTCTCACAGTGGCGGTGTCCCAGTCAGTTAATTCTGGAGGTAAGGCCTCCTTGGTGGAGGTAGCTAGGCAACAGAATGGCATTGGGGAAGGACATCCCCAGAGGAGGTCTCTTCCCAACAGGAACTCCGTGCCTGATTTTATTCACCACACCAATGAGGTGAGGTTGTGTGCCCCAAGGGGTTGTCACCTGAAGTCTGCCTGTGAGAATGGTTTTGGTCTGCTACTCTATCCAAGTCATTGTCCACCTGGTCTTTTTGTCAACAGTGGCACTGGCTGGCCCATGGGCCCGGTCAATCAGGCAAATATCTGAGCCAGTGTATACTGTAACTGGCAGGTTCACTGGCAAGCTAGAGCCATCCAAGGGTACCACTGAGATGGACTGAGTCCACACCCACTCAGGGTGAGACATGTCTGGCGGCACAGCCGCGGAGGTTGTGGCACTGATCAGGTTGATGTGCTTGGCAGGGGAATATGTTTTAGGCAACCAGGATATCCTGCAGTATAGTGCCCTGGAGTTCCACAGTCTCGGCAGGGTCCCCTGAATGGGCTAATTTCCTTATGGTGACTGTCAGTGGAGAAGATTGAGTGGACATAGAGGGAGAAGAGCTCTGGTTGTTGGTAGTAGGCTGATTATTGTTGCCCAGCTTGTAGCAGCAATCAGATTCAGTATGCTCCACCTTCTTACAATGGGTGCATGTAGGCTTGCTAGGCACTCTGTTCTTCAGGCAAGTCAAACCTGAGAGGTATCCGGGTGGCATTATGTGCGTGAGATGTGCAGTGAGACTGGTTGTAGGTTTCCCATGAATCGGTCATACGGCAGGTTTCCATAAGTTTGGTGGGCTGCTTATCACTGAGATACACAGCAAGGGGCCCCGGGCACACATTGGAAAAGATCCTCCAGCACTGTCCGATTGAATAGGTCCTCGAAGGTGGTGCACAACAGGGAGTCGAACCAGTAGGGTACCAGACTGGGTCTTGTGACAGGCTCATTCAGTCCAGGATCAGCCAACTTAACTTGGCAAGACCTCGGAACCACTGTCTCCATTTCTCCGGGGTTATTTCGTAGGCTTTCATTATGACCTTATGAACTTTTACCATGTCGCCTCTTTGACTCTTCTCCAGTGAGTGTAGGGCTGCCTCAACTTTTCCTTCCATGTGCTTGGCAAACACTAAGGCCCTCTCTGTCTCGATGGTGTTGTAGTTTTCAAAGAGCAACTCTATTTCATCCAGTCATGCCTCTGGCTCTTCCTCAGTCCATTTGGGGACTAGGGAATTAATGCTTGAGATTGGAGCATTTGTGCAGCAGGTGTGGTGCTGGAGGCTTGTTGGATAGCCATACCTTCAGCATTTTCCCTTTGAGTCTCCTCCAGCTTAAGGTCCCTTTCTTTGAGAGCTAGCTCGCTTTCCTTGAGGGCTAATTCATGCTATCTTTGTTATTCTCTTTCCTTTCTCTGTTCTTTCTGCTTCATACTTCCACTGTTCCGTTCTTGCTTCTCTCTCTTGCTTGGCCAAGTCATTCATCTGTTCCTTGACCCACTTAGTGAGTTCTGGTCCCATGAGACCTGCCTCCTTCCCCAGATCCATGAAGGCTCTGTAATGCTCTGTCACCATGGTTCTGGTAGGTAAGGGCGTCTACTTGGGTTGACTGGACATACTTTGGAATTGAGGAAGTGTCCCTCATATTTGGGTGACACTTCAGTGGTGTGGCACCTTTTCAATAAGGTGGCACTGTGGCTGAGTGTGCTGTGCAGAGATCTCACTGATGAGGCGATCCTGAAGGATTAATGATCCTTATGGGCAGATACACTGATGAAGTGGAAGTGATCCTGAAGGAGCAAAGGTCCTTATGGGCGGATACACTGTCGTTGGCACTCTGTATCTCAGGTACAGGTGCAGTGGCTTATATATAAGGACTATGTCTTGGTGGCACTAGGGTGCCAGTGTGGTCTGGGGAACAACACTAAAAGGCAGTGCAACCAAACTGCACTGAAGGAAATGGCAATCTGCCCAAGGCAGAGTGTGAGCAATGAGTAAAAGGGAAAGTTGATGGTAAGCACTTCTGTAACTTAGTCTTTGGCAGTGCCTAAGATTAGTGGCGATGTGGAAGGGGAAACCCTTGGCTTGCACTTGTGGGTGGCTAGTTCTAAGAACTAATGGCTGCTGTCTGACATGAGGAAAGGAAGTCTGCTTCCTGACATGGGGAAAGGAAGGTTTTGGGGTTGCACTCAATTTGCTATTTGGTGCTTGTGGTATACACAAGTCTTGGATAATGAAACCCATTCATGCACGACATTTGAGAACTGTTATTAAATGGTTGTATGTTCTTCCTTTGAAACGCACAAGAGCTCACTCTCTTGTTGAAGCACTTAATATGAAAATAGATACTGAAGGCAATTACAATGAACATGGCCGAGTATAGAAATTAGCGCACTATGTGTGAATGAGCGAAAGGAAGAATTGATGGGGGATCTAAAAAGATCAAAGTTTTGGGTATAAATGGAAACAAGGGTTATTGCACTTGGCTTTATGAATTAATGGGTTTATTCTCCAATACTCGTGTATTATTATTACTATGCCCTTGTTAACTTTCTTGGGTGATGATGAAAAATATTAGAGTTCTCTCTCTCTCTCTCTCTCTCTCTCTCTCTCTCTCTCTCTCTCTCTCTCTCTCTCTCTCTCTGAGAGGGTATTTATATCAGAACATATTCGTTGTGATATTTAATTTACTTTAATTCATTCTTACGATAAATTACATTTTGAAAAATTATGCTGTTACTTTTTTTTTAAATGTACTTTTGGTATGTATGTAATTTAGTAGCTAGCTCTTGTCACGACAAGTTATATGGTGGAAAGGGTTTTCAAATTGCTATCAAAATATTTCTTACATTTTACGTTCAGGTGCAAAAAGAAATAGGATTTCATTCGACGAGTGAACAATGAGAAGTGGAACTTGGTGTGAGCGGAAGAGAAACAGCTGAAGGCTACTGGTGACATCAATCACCTGATACAACAATCGATCGGTGATTTAAAATTAAGGGAAAAGAACGCTAAACTTTTCTGACTGAATTATTATTGGTGATATGCAGGCTCTAATTATTTAACTTAAAACATCAATAATGCCTTTACTTTACTTAAATCACTGAGAGAAAATTTAATCTGAACTGGATATGGCAGTCTTGGAACTGTGCGAGTGAGGTGATGGAACGTACATGCGCCGAGCTGCTAGGAGTTGTCACACGTATTCTAACAAACACAAATTTTTGAACTACGCTTCACTAACACAGGAGTTGTACATATCCTCTGCTGTAACTGTTTTCGAACAACACACTTAGATAACTGTTCACGGCTAACACATGCAATAAATCCCTTGCAAAGCACTTCCTAATTCCTAAATATCAGTCTTCTGGCATCACAACACACCTGCTACTCTGCTTTCACAAAGCAAAATTTCACGGGCAGTTATTCTGAGTCGCTAACTTAAGAACTTTTTTGGCACTTTGGCCTTTATCCTATGATATAACTAAAAAATTACTTACAAATCGCTTCTTTTTAAAACACTTCTTCCCTATCTGTTCCTAGCGTATCCTTAATAATACAATAATTTTAATAATAACCCTTACCTTGTTATCTTTAGCTTCAGTTCTGTCACCCTTTATCTTTTGCCTTGCGAATGATGGAATGAAATTATTTTATGAATTACTTCATTCCTCCATTCGTCTACCTTCGTAGTCTAGCAATAGCAAAGCTAATTCCTGTTACTTATTTGACTAAGAACCTGGCCAGGCCGACACTGTTACGTTCTGGAGCCGGTTGGAAGAGCTAAATTGGATTTTGAATGTAATTTGCCTTAGGGGCCAACACCTAGAGCTCACAACATAAGCAATAAGTGTAATTACTAAGATGACTTACCTTGATATTACATCTATTCAACAGGAAATGGAAGGTTGCCTTTCAAGTCAGTCAAGTAACTTTAAATTGAAATTATTTACAAGCTGAGCAATCAAAAAACTAAAATGAAATGGCTGACTGAGCACCAAACAAGGCACATGCAATGTGCAACAAAAGTGAGACTATACGTAGCAAATAAATAAATTTGAGAAGGGCTACAGCCCTGAAAGAGTTGGACATGCAAATGAAAACCACTGCTGTTGAGACTGACTGATAATTAGTGGAAATTTTAGCACAACATGAACGCAGACGGGGGACCGATCATGTGTCCCTGGACTGCTGGTGGCCAGAAGAGTATTGCACGTAGCAAGATGGTAGTTAAACATCTAAGGCTATTTGGTCCACAAGGGCAGGGGCAGAAAATTCGAAGAGGCAGGTAACAGGATTCTGGAAAAGAATTCCAGATTAGCATCCAGATATATTGACTTTCTCTCACATGAAATTACTTATTCACAATGGAGGAAATTATCAATTAGATTTAATTAGCACATGGTAACACTATGGTGAGAATGCTCTAATTATTATCACAGAACAAACTTAATTTAACCTTGGAACAAGTCATGTGGGAAACAAAGGGGCTTCGGTTTAAGAGAATGAAAAGTTGGAAATACTGACAATGGAGAGAAATTCACGAGAAGGAAAAGAGCACTGGCATTACTTGCAACTTCAAGACGTACCTTATTGCATCTGTGCATGGAGCTCGCTTCCAAAAGATGAATTCTGGCAGCAGAAGTCCTGACACATGGCCAGTGTAACAGGGAGAACAGCACCAGCTTGGCACTATGGAGGTCTGATGCGGAGTCAACAAGAGAGGTCACGAGGCATCCCATTTGATTTCGAGGGATTGGCAAAGGACATCGGTAGATCTGGAGGGAACAATAACAACCAGCACAAAGGACGAAGGGAAATAGGTCTTATAGTTAAGACTACCTATGGGTCAGCATAGCTGCCCAATTACGGTCCTGACTGGTCTTTCTTCCCTAACTGCTTTCTGTCCCACAAAATCATACAGTGTGGGGTCAGGACATCTACATTTGTCCCCCAACTAGTGGGGTCTTCTCCAGTCACCATGAAACTTGATTTCCTAGCTAACGGACTGGAGGGACGAATTTTCTAAACATGTGATATATATATATATATATATATATATATATATATATATATATATATATATATATATATATATATATATATATATATATATATACTTTTGAAACTTTGTCGTTTCTTCAGGATTTAAAATACTACGTCCTTCAGTCTCAACATCACAGGTAAATAAAACTTTAATGTAATAATTTTGTTGTTTACTCTCATACGATCAATTGTAATCATATAACATTTTACAAAATTCAGTATGTAAAGAAAAACTGCCGATATATATATATATATATATATATATATATATATATATATATATATATATATATATATATATATATATATATATATATATAATGTCTACATATTTTCCAGATCCTGAAGGGACGACAGTGTTACAAAGTACCACAGAATAGGAAGATACACGTCTTCTGTAGCCTACCACTTCCTGATTTCATTGATGCCTCTACTTTCCTTAATTCTTTTCGATGTGAAGCTCATACGTATTATTTATCTTCTTGGTCACCATTTCTTTCGTTGCATCCGGACACTTCTCTTTTAATTTCTCAATTAGCGGCTGATAAGTTGCATTCCTTCTGTGTCTGTCAGAATATTTTTTACATCTTATATACCTATGACATTGCTGTGACTTATAAATCTCGAAGAACCCTGTCTAGAACTCCTTATCTTCCCAAAAGTCTGATTTGTTGATCTGAACCTCTTCTGTGCCGTTTCTTGGTAAATGAACTTAGTTTACAAGCTTCGTCGAAGATCCCACTCACAGCCCAACCGTTAGTTCTGAACGACATATTCTGAAAGACCCCTAGTATCTTGACGCGGGGTCGAACCCTGAATTGCTCATTTAAACCCTAACTGCCAGGTTTGTCGATCCCACTTGACTTCCAGGCTTGATCAGATCAGTTGATTAAAAAACACCGTAATCACATTCAAACGTGCTTAAACCCCGCCCACTTCGATTGGGCATTACAAATACCATCTGACGTGAGTGGCCGGCCTTACCTTGGCTTAGCCTGACTTGGCTCGACTAAGCATGGATTCTCACTGCTCAGTTCATGTTATGCAGCCTAGAGCATGGTAGTTTTACTCAGGTTAGTTGGGCTTTGACATAGTTCAGATTAACTTGATTCGACTTGACTTAGCTTTCCATAACGTGTCTCAGCTTTGCTTACCTTAGTTTATACAAAGAAAGTGGTGTAAGTACGGAATGAAGATCACAGTGAAAAACACCCAAGAGATGATAGAAGGGGGAAGACCCATTTGCACTGTTTGTGACCCTTGATTTCCTTAGGTCTCTCTCTCTCTCTCTCTCTCTCTCTCTCTCTCTCTCTCTCTCTCTTCTAGGAGCCTCGTCCTTTTCACCCTTTAACACCTCTCTCTCTCTCTCTCTCTCCTCTTTTCTCTCTCTCTTCTAAGAAACTCTTCCACCCTTTACCCTCATTGTTACCTTTTAACATCTTGTTCATACGTTTTGCTTCCTTCACCTGTCCCCTTTACATTTACCCCGCCCCCTCTCTCTCTCTCTCTCTCTCTCTCTCTCTCTCTCTTAAGCACTCTGTGCTTTGTTGATTTTAATGGTAAGGTGTTTCATTAGATTACAATGCATTGGAAGGTGGGTCTCGTGAGAACTGCACCAGGGATCTGAAAATGACACAGTCAAAAACCCAAACCCTCAGTGTTCGAAACGTCTCGTGTCATGAGAGTAATTAGTGACATCTGATTTTTCTTCCTTAATTCTATTTTCCTTTCTGTCCAAAAGGTCATCAATCTCGCCACCCTGGTCGCTTCTTTAATCATGGATTAACCGCATCTATCATCGGAGTTTCGAAGCAGAGACAAGGGCAAAAATACATGGGTTTAATTGTCATTTCAGCAACAGATGTCAGAGGCAAGCTGTTTGAAGGCTGTTGCCATTTAGCTGAAGCCGAGTTGTGAATTTCTTTGTATGGTTGGTTATCACTGCTACTAATGTTATTACTGCAGTGTTACTGCTACTTCTACATAAAATTCTACATCATAAATAACATTCCTGTATTTATTGAAACGATAATGGAACAACAAAAACTAATAGGATTATAACCACGTAAAGAACATTATTGTTACTACTACCACTACTGCTACGTAACGACAAACACGCCACTTCACAGAGTGAAGACATTTGTTCACGCGCTCCACTCCACTCATCCCCCTTCCATACACACATCCTACTAAATAGGTGAGATCAATACAAGGAAAAACAGCATGACAAATAAATGGAAACCCTCAAGTCTCACTCTATGCCCTCGAAAGCTTTTGAGATGCAGGTGTTGAAAATTAAAAATAAAAAAAAAACTGTTCCTTCAAGGAAAGGGGCCGCAATCAGAAGTGCTTTCGAGGTCCCCGCTGTGTATGTGTGTTTGTTTGCGTGTGTGTGTGTATGGATAACAGAGATAGAGAGGAAGATGGGCTTTTGCTGAAAGTGAAAGAGACAGGGTGTCCAATACTTTAAATATTTGGCAAGCGACTCCATTTGCAAAAGTGGGGCTTTCGTGTATAAACTTACAGTTATATAAAAGGTTTCACAGAGAGAGAGAGAGAGAGAGAGAGAGAGAGAGAGAGAGACTCGTCTTTCCATTTCATTTCCCATTCTCCCTCACTACTCCTGTTTCTAAAGGATGCAGGACCTTGAAAGATGAGAAATTGACGGACACAAACAGTATTAGAGGTTTTGGAATACACGTACGTTGGTATGCCCATGGAGGCACACACACACACACACACACACACACACACACACACACACACATATATATATATATATATATATATATATATATATATATATATATATATTATATATATATAATATAAAATGTGTGTGTGTGTGTGTGTATTATTTTGTGCATATATGTGATTTCTAACTATATCTTTACTATCTTTTACCGTAGTATTTCTTCTTTTATTTAGGTTTCCTCTTTAGACTATTTGTATCTGAAAGAAAGACGGGAATGTTCCCTTCCGAAAACTAATAAAATAATTTCCATTAGTTGAAGTTTTTAATGGGCTTCCTTTATGGCTATAAAAAACACGGGAATTGTGTTCATCGTCTTTATATACACTAGCTGACCAAATGGGCTCTGCTCGAGAAAACTATGAAGGACTCAGAAAAATTTCCCTTCATCTCCTTTAAATTGTTTTGTCGTGTAAAGTATATGTACTGTCATTGAGAATGCTTTTGTTTCCTGTGATTAATAATTCTGACTAGAATTCATTACTTTAAATAAAATTATATCTATCTATATATATAAATATATATATATATATATATATATATATATATATATATATATATATATATATATATATATATATATATATATATATATATATATATACATATATATATATATATATATATATATATATATATATATATATATATATATATATATATATATATATATATATATATATATATATATTATATATATGTATATATATATATATGTATATTTATATATATATATATATATATATATATATATATACATATATATATGTATATTTATATATATATATATATATATATATATATATATATATATATATATATATATACTGTATATATGTGTGTGTGTAACTGAATCACGAAAATATGGAACGTGATGAATATATAAATATAGACAAAATCCACGAAGGAGAGAAACAATGGAGTGCTGCTAGGCCTTTCGACTTCTTGTCCTTTACTTAGCAGACTGAAGAAATACAAAAACAAGTTTACAAAGAATGCTCGTATAAATGACAGATGAGGATTACTAAGAAAAAAAATATATGTACCTGGAATCCAACACAATTTAAGAATTAGTGGGTTGTGGGAAACAAAGGACTTTGTTCGGGGGAATGAAAAGCTGGAAATACTGAAAACTGAGAGAAATTTTGGACAAGGAAAAGAACACCGGTGTTACTTGCAACTTCAAAACATACATTATTGCATCTGTGCATGGAGCTTGCTTGCAAAAGATGGATTCAGGCCACAGAAGTCCCGACACGTGGCCAGTGGGAGGAGGACTGAGAAGCGACCTGGCGCTTCGGAGGTTGGGCACGAAATGAGACGGAGACAGGTCACAGTCGCCCTATTTGTGTCTAGTGGCGGGCACAGGACAGCGGTATATCTAAAAAAAGGCAAGTAACAGCCAGCACAAAGGTCAAAGGTAAGTAGGTTTTATAGTTAAGGTTAACTAAGGGTCAGCCTAACAGCCCATTTGCTAACATGACGTGTCGTTGTGCCCTAACGGCTTTCTGTCCCCCAATATCGTACGATAGTTGGGTAGGACACCTGCATCTGTCACCGCTAGTGGGGGTCTTCTCCAGCTGTCATGAATTTGGACTTCCTAGCTAACGGAATGGAGAACCGAATTATCCAAATATGAAAAAATAAGAAAAAATAAGGTTAACATTAAAATATTTTAACAATGATTTTATGTTTTCAAAACCACAAAAATAAGACAAGCTAAGAATGCTCTTAGGGGTTTCTTTCTCCATGGTACTTTCACTATAAAACTTTTTGCGGGTTTATTGTAGCAAATATCTAGTATATGTGAAGGATAGCATAAATCTGTCCTTATTTTTCTTATGTATTCGATTTCTTGATCTAAATGCCTAACTTGTACGGATTAGTAAAAACGCAAAGAAAATAATCCTATGAAACCCATTATCAGTACTGTTGGCTCAATATCATATAAACTTTCGAAATATATTACCACATTCTCTTGTCCCCGTTACGTGGAACTATCTCCGATTCTCACATATATAATTCTCTAGATTTAGTTGATAAATTTAAAAAAAATCACTTTTTTCCCCACTGATACATTTGTTAGTTTTGACGTGTGTTCTCTTTTAACTAATGTCCATATAGATTCTATTTTAGAGTATCTTAGTAATGAACTAATCCATCATTAATTACATCTACCTGTAAGTCATACTGTTCCACTCACTCGTTTTTTCCTATAATAACACACTAAAAGGAATGTTAATAAAAAATAGTCCCAAGAAAAACAACAACATAATATATAAAATTCCATGTTTGGACTGCCCCTCTCTTTATATAGGCCAATCTAGCAAGTATTTAGAAGTGCGAACTAAACAGCATAAGAATTTTGTCAAAACTGGGCAAGCATCCAAGCTACATTCATTCATTTGAGTGAAACTTTCACAGGATAAATTGGACTAAAAGTTCAGTGATTGTCAGATCGAAAGATTTCTCTCCACAAATCCTTTTGGAATCTGCTGTTATACAGCTTGCTTCCAGTTGTAATTTTAACCTTGGCCCTGTCATGTATTATTTGGACCCTTGTATTAGGAAAAGGTTTAAGAATGACTTAAAAGATAAAATCACTGACTTATTACAAATTATTTACCTTATAAAAATTTTCTATGCAGTCATATGTTTAATATATATGTTTTTAAATGTTCACCTTGCAAAAATTGTTATTGTTTACCAAAAGGAGAATTACTGAGTTGTAATTTTATAAAATTTTTTGGTGTTCAGTCACTTTCCTTGTAGAACCTTTTAATTCTCCTGTCCCTGCTTCTGACCTGTTGGGCCTAATCCTTAGCAAAACCTCTTAAATATTTAACCTGGTTTTGGTAGGTCTACTAATTCTTAAATTGTGTTGGATTCCAGGTACATATTTTTTTCTTTGTAATCCCCATCTGTCATTTATACGAGCTTTCTTATTTTTATATTTCTTCAGTCTGCTAACTAAAGGACAAAGAAGTCAAAAGACCTTGCTGACTCCACTGTTTTTCTTTCCTTCGTGGATTTTGTATATATATATATATATATATATATATATATATATATATATATATATATATATATATATAATATAAAGGCCCATAAAACACTATTTAAACGTAGGGCCACACCTTTATGTTTTTGTATATATACCATTGTAACTTTCCACCTGTCCATATTCTACCAGTGAACAGGGGCACAGAAGCTAGTGCCCGAAATATATGGTTTCAACGTTTAAATAGTGTTTTATGGGCCTTCTTATATGCATATTACACTGTAGTATTACAGGAAAAGACATTCATATATATATATATATATATATATATATATATATATATATATATATATATATATATATATATATATATATATATATATATATATATATATATATGTACACACACATATATATATATATATATATATCTATATATATACAGTATATATATATATATATATATATATATATATATATATATATATATATATATATATATATATATATATATATATATATATATATATATATATATATATATATATATATATATATATATATATATATATATATATATATATATATATATATATATATCCAGACACTTATCTGTTTAAAATGGTAAGAGAGAGAGAGAGAGAGAGAGAGAGAGAGAGAGAGAGAGAGAGAGAAAATGATTAGCTTGCAGAGGCAAATATTCTTGTGTTTTTTCTAGTATATATATATAAACAAGCATAATCGTACATAGTTATTCATGATAATACTGTGCATGAAGATATATGAGATTTCAACACCTACACATTTATACACACACACACACACACACACACACACACACATATATATATATATATATATATATATATATATATATATAGACATAGATGTTTTAAGCTCAAGGATCTTAAACTTATCACATAAGTTATAACAACTTGAAATTAACAGCTGGCTGTGTTGCTTGTTTTATAGTTATTAGGACTTTCAAGGATAAACAGAATTCTTGTTATCGAATGTAGTGATGTGAGGTTTCCACAAAGTACAGCGAATGTACAGAGCATTTTAAAAAATATCGTGGAGTCAGTGTTTAGGTGAAAAAGAGCAATTTAAAATTCACATAGCTGAGTAATCAAAGTGACAAATAAAATTGCCACAGCTAAAAACCTCATAGAAAGATTTCCCTCTAGATTGTTTGGGTGATGCCTTGAGAGAGAGAGAGAGAGAGAGAGAGAGAGAGAGAGAGAGAGAGAGAGAGAGAGAGAGAGAGAGTTTGGTGGAGGGGTTATCGCAAGGTGGAGTTGATGACGGTGGTGGAAATATTGTTATCAAACTGCACGATAATTAATTCCATACATCATTTATACCGACTTTGTAATGAAACACATCACTGTAACGTCATGAAGCAGCCGCTATAGCGAATTCGGAAGGTTAAAAACGAAGAAGAAACTAATGAATTAATGAGGAAATTCGTATTTGAACGAGTTAGTATGTTTGTTTGGACGCGATAGAAATCCGAACCGCCAGACAGATCCAAACAAAATTTTGCACACGGCCTCTGTGTCACCCCAGAAAGGTTTATAACTCAGATTCAAACACCTTCCCCGTGACAGACATACAAACACAGACAAAACAAATGAAATTTTTGTTTTTTCGTCACCTTTCCTTCAGTGCTTTATGGGTTAATTCTCATTTTTCAGCTGACGCTCCACCTTCATTTCCAAGCACTGTGAGACATTTATGATTAACCAACAACAATGAATCCAAATCCCCATTGTTGAATTTTTCCCACTGCTACGTGAAAGGAATTGTTGCCACATACCACTCACTACCAGTGTAAACCTAACCATTATTATTTCTAAATATAAATCATCTTATTCTATAAAAGTATCGTTACAAAGTCTTCAATTTGAGATATAATATTTTATAACAGAGTTGGCATAACAAAATGCTTTAAATGTGTAAATTATTTCCGATCCACGCATGCGTAGTAGCAAGGTCTTTGTAGTAGTTATTGGCTGAGCCTGACCAGCTTGCACCTCAGGTTCAGCCAACAACTACTACCAAGGCCTTGCTACTACGCATGCGTGGATCGGAAATAATTTACACTTTCAAAGCATTTTGTTATGCCAACTCTATTAAAAAATATTGTATATTAAATTTAAGACTTTGTAATGATACATTTATAGAATGAGATGATTTATATTTAGAAATAATAACGGTTAGATTTACACTGGTAGTGGTATGTGGCAACAATTCCTTTCACGTAACAGTGGGAAAAATTTAATAATGGGGATTTGGATCCATTGTTGTTGGTTAATCATAAATGTCTGACAGTGCTTGGAAATGAAGGTTGAGCATCAGCTGAAAAATGAGAATTAACCCATAAAGCACTGCAGGAAAGGTGACAAAAAAACAAAAATGCCATTTGTTTTGTCTGTGTTTGTATGTCTGTCATGGGGAAGGTGTTTGAATCTGAGTTATAAACCTTTCTGGGGTGACACAGAGGCCGTGTGCAAAATTTTGTTTGGATCCGTCAGGGGGTTCGGATTTCTACCGCATCCAAACAAACATACAAACTTTCACTTATATATATATATATATATATATATATATATATATATATATATATATATATATATATATATATATATATATATATATATATATATATATATATATATATATATATATATATATATATATATATATATATATATATATACATATATATATATATATATATATATATATATATATATATATATATATATATACTTACATACATATATATACATACACACACACACACACATATATATATATATATATATATATATATATATATATATATATATATATATATATATATATATATAGAGATATATATATATATAGAGACAGAGACAGAGACAGAGAGAGAGAGAGAGAGAGAGAGAGTAAAATTCTTATCTCCAGAAAGTGTCAATCGGAAATAAAAGTGGTTCCAAATACCCGAAAAGCGAAGCCAATGACGAGGGAGAAAGGTTTATGACTCACCATAAAATGAGATTAAATGGAGAAATCATATCCCGGTTTACACACATTTTAAAGCCGTGGATCCACAGTTATCACCTGGATTTTTCTCTTCTCTTGTTTTGTTCTCTATTTTTCAGAAATTTCACACCAAAACTTCCCAATATAACAGAGGAGAAATGGCAGATGAATAGATAGTCAGATAGAACGTAGACGAGAAGATGGAAAGAGACAAAAGGAACGTAGCTGGTAGGAGACAAAATTAACGAGGAAAAAAATTCTAGAGAAAATGCTTTTGCTTCGCGAAGCCATATGTGTAAAACGGTTATTTTTCTACAAAAAAAAAAAAAAAAAAAATAGACGGTTCAATTGTGAAAAGGATACCATTGCAAAATACAGCAATTGGTCCCAAGCACCCCCCACCCCTCGTTTTCTTCCCCTTCGTGGATGTCCTCTTCATACATTTCTAGGTATTAAATAAAAAAAAACAGACGTGGCATATGGGCCAAAAATCTAGTTTTTCCGCAAACCGTAGCTACCGTTTCATTGGCCTAGGCGAGGTAATTGGGCATCAGTATTACCTTAGTGTAATGGAAATAATTCCTCCATTTGCTATCCACTCATACCTAGTAAGGTTTCATCGAAAAGCCTCCTAATTACTTGGCTATATATCACCATTATACTATGATTTTTCCAACAAAATTTGACATGTTATCAAATGATACAAAAGGAAGTACATGGAAGGACTGTGAAAATCTACATGAGATTGAAAAAGCACAATAATTTTAGTCATGACCACCAGATTCCCAGGAATTTTCAAAAACACTATTGTTGTCTTCCTAGAAGACTAGTGTTCTCCAAACAATATCAGACTTTTAGCACAAAATAAGATTGGCAAACGTGTACAAATACTCGCTTTTCTCTAAACTGCATCAACCATTAGTTGAAAAAGCTAGTTACTTGAGATACTTCCCTTTGCTGACGGTAACTTTTGTATATTTTTTCTATAATCAAATCGAATGTGGAATCCACGGAATGTACGATTTTTAACATTACTTTAACTGATACAAGATTAATTTAAATTTGAGTAGACAGGATATGAAGTATAGTAAATTAAGATATCTCTAATATAGATACTTCTCATAAAAAATAGATTTAAGTCATAACCAGCACGAAATTTATAAACAGGCTTCTTAATAATATCGAACAGACAAATTATTTGAAAAACTTTATGTTATGGTCAACATGAGAAAAATATTTTATCACAAAAAAAGTCACATATATACAACCAGGTGTTTGACCTTTAACAAGAAAAATGCAAGAAATACTTTGTAAATTTTACTTAAAAATGAGACCATGATCGATTTTTAAGCCTAACTCTTGTATTTATATTGTTACCTTATAAAAACATATAACTGATAACAGGCATATTTAACTGTAGCAATTCCAACCTCCTCAAAGCCACTGCTGCAGACCATCTGTCAAGCACACAACAAGGAATAAGGGAACTGTTCGATACCAACGAGGAGCAACTGAGTTGTTGCTACATGAATGAAGTCCGTTATGTTTCGAGACTTCACGAAAAAAAAATTTTTGTAAAGAGGGAAAACTATCAGTCTAACAAATTTTGATGATAAGGTAGAACAATCCACTAAGAAAAAGCTCCTTTCAGTCAAGAATGCTGATATTACATTACTGTACTTCTTACACGTTTAAAACTACAGTCAGGAGACATCAGACATCAGTCCTTCTTCGGTCCTCAGATACTGATTATATAATTCTCATCTGACACTGATGTGGAAAATATTAAAAGGCTAATCGGCAAAAAGGATGGGATAGTAAAGCATTGGAAAGTTCTTTCGATGCATTCTACCCTCGTCTCACTTCTCCACAGAAACGTGCATCAGAGAACGATTTAGAGGAATTGAAGAAGCTCCCGAACTTATTTTCCCAACTTGATATAACTAGGAAGTGAGACAACTTACTATGACATGAATTAAATAGCTTCTAAGACAAACCAAGTTATAATGAGCTGGTAGACTGCAATATGACCTTTACAGCAAAATTTCTAACCTAGGATGAATCAAACTATCAGCTTGTTACTTTAGTCTGCATCGCCCATCCAAATCATATTTAAGAATACATATCATACGTTCAAATATTCAGGTGCTTAATTGCAAAACGTTTAATGTGGCATGCCATGAAACTCCAAGTCCCAAAGTTAATGACTGAAACTGGATGTTAAAGGACACATGCATATTGACTGGACTGGTGGTGATACAATAAAACCTGAACTGATATCTAGATATCTTTGCTGTTAACATTTCTAAGATTGAAATGAAGAGGACCTTATGTTACATGACACTCAAATAAATATGATGAATAAACGGTGAAGAAATCATCTCGTCTTATAAACCAATGATAATAAAAAAAAACTGATGATCAAATTTCACCCGAATTATTATGTGATTCTATATACAGCAATGCAAATTAAGGAATTACAGTATTCCCTCATTTTTCCGTATTCTCAGTGTCCAGTTATTGACATTATTCAGAGGGTTCACAGCACCACAATTTAAGCAATATATATATATATATATATATATATATATATATATATATATATATATATATATATATATATATATATATATATATATATATATATATATATATATATGTATACACACACACACACATATATATATATAATAAAAATAAAAAAAAGCGCCTGTATGGTTGGGATTCCAATAAAAAGACTCAGGGTGAGGCTTGGGTGCTTCTCAAGAGGGAACAGAGGAATCAGCAGACAATCCTGACAAAATTGGTCTATTCTATTACTCCTTGCCCACTAACACCTTGGCTGCTGAGACACTAACACCTTGGCTGCTGAGAACGATTTGCACAGTAGAAAGCTTTCAAAGTGATGTGTGACTACTCTGTTATGTGCAAATGCTTCTGGCAGCCATTATTGCAAAACAGTTGTAGTTGCACATATGAAGCAACCAGGAATTCTGCTTGGGTTGAAGGATACTCTCCTAGTTCACCTCCAAGATCATTTTCAATTGGTTTCATAACCACTTTTGTAAGGAGGTTATTCACCTTCAGACACAGGACCCTGGAATTGCTAAATATCAGGTGAAGGCTTTGCATCTTTTAGATAATGCACCTATGCATCCTACCACAACCCAGCTGGCTGGTGATGAAGGTCGTATTAGGGTCATGTTTTCACTCATAACGTGATTGCACTCATTCAAGTGAGGGACCAAGGTGTTATTGTTGCAACAAAATGGCTATACCAGAGGAAGCTCCTGAAGGTGGTGATGGTTAAGTATATCTTAGTTTAACCAGACCACTATTAGACTTATTTTTACGTGGCTACCAGAGGAAGCTCCCACATGAAGGTGGTGATGGTGGTGTTCAAGACAAGGAGGAGAAGGAGGAAGGCTTGGATACACAGGGTGAATAGACTTTGGAGAATCAGCAGAAGTATTCGCTGAAGTTTGCCATCCACAACTCCGCAGATGCTTGGGGGACGTCACCTTGCAGACCTACAGTATGCCTGGAACTGTACCCTGAAATGGGAAGAAGGCCCAATTGACATCTCAGGTTTCAAAGTCAAAGAATGTCACGCCCAACTCATGAAAGGAGACACCAACCTTCCTGAGGGTGACTTACGAGAGTGGCTGGATAAGGATGGGGGTAATCCTAACATCCAACTTCCAACAGCAAGATAGCTGTTGCAGCTGCTGCTGATAAGATGGAGCAGGAAGCCCGTGGATACAAGGACAGCACTAACATCGAGTCTTGTAAACCCTCCTCACGAGTCCGGCCCACGTGCACAGTTTCGGCATTGCACGCCGGTATGTAAGAGAGAGTAGATTTTTTTGTGTGTGTAGATGTTATTGTATTTCTGAGATAAATCGGAAAAAAAGGTACGAACTTTTTTTCTAGTTAATTACTTTACAGAAAGATAATAAATGTACATACAGTACCTACCATATTGTGTGTTGGGTAAGAGAGGGTAAAAAGTTTTGCTTTTATTTTTGTTTTCTATTTTGTGTAGACGTTGTATTTCTAAGAGGCAAAATAGGGAAAAAGGTAATAACTTATTGTTTTACTAAACTACTGTACAGTATGGTAGTGTATTGCACGTACAGTACCTATCAGCTTGTGTGTTCTCTATAAGCACGTAGTGTACACATGCAAGAAAAAAATGGTAGGAACTTATTTTTTTAATTTCCAATCTTAACTATAAAGAGCGCTTCTTTTTATGTGAATATTGAGTGTACTGTATACAGTTATGTGGTATTGACAAGGTAGGGAAAGTTAGGATATAAAGTTGCTCTTTTACTTCATGATGATGTTTTTTTTATGTTATTCTAAAATTTCTAATATCCTGCAGGGCCTTGGATGTATTAATCCGGATAATTAAGGATTACTGTATACCTAACACAGATAATTGTCTAAATTGTAAGTAATATTTACAACGTATTTCTTATAGTTTTCTCTTGTTAAAGTATAGACACCTGGTTATAAATCTCAGTTTCTGTCAAACACCTAGAAATTTGTGAAAAGGACGTCTATAAAATCCCCTGCAAGACAGATTTTCGAGACCTGGCTCATGAACTAAATAGGTCTAACATGTGTTTGTTTCAGAACATCTAGCAGGGAAAAATGTATTTCATAGGTCTCTATTACACGAGGAAGATGATACTATTGAAAAAGGGTTTAGTTTGAAATGAAGAATTCCACAGACTGAATGGGTCTTGTCAGGGGCGCTTTGATCTCTCTCTCTCTCTCTCTCTCTCTCTCTCTCTCTCTCTCTCTCTCTCTCTCTCTGTTCTATTGAAGCTTATGATCAGCTAATAGTGCACGACACTAATATAACTACTGCAAAATCATTTATGAAAGAAAACTTAGGAATAAAATGTACAAATACGAAATTAAATAATAAAATTAATTCAGCCCCCAACAACCAGCCTCCCACCCGAATCCAAGCGGATTCACTTTCTGCAAACACAACTAATATCTAAGTTTTTGCGTATAACAGAATCAAAATCTCTAGCGATTCTGTCGCAGCGACTTTAATTAATTTCTATGGTCACTATATAGAAAAGTCAGTTCTCGGATGGGTGACCTTTGGGACACAACTTACATAAGCTCCCTCGATTATGTCTGGCTTGTCTTATGGAGTTTTATACGGTTTACCGAAAGTGCACAAGGAAGGAATTCCACTAAGGCTTATTTTGTCCTCTTATAATGCACCTAGTTACAAGTTAACAAAATTTTTGGTACCACTATTACAACCATTTTCAGAAAATGAGTATACCTGTCTAACTCCACTGTGTTTTCCAAAGAGATTGTTATTCAGGACCTCGAACCGTATATGGTGAGTGTGGATGTTGTCTCGCTTTTCACTAATGTACCGTTGCAGGCAACGATACAAATGATTTTAGATAAGATTTTTATAGAACCAGGTTCTATCTATCAAGGTTTTGATAGAGATGATTTTGAAAAACTTTTAAATTTGGCTGTGCTGGACACAGACTTTTTGTTCAGTGGAAAGCATTACAAGCAGATCGATGGTGCTGTTATGGGATCTCCGTTGGGTTCAGTTCTGGCAAAAGTTTTTATGTCATCTGGAGGAGGAAATGCTTTTTAGCCACTGTTCATCCTCATTTCGCCCCTTATATCATAAACGGTATGTTGATGATACTTTTCTACTTTTTTAAAGTAAAGGTGCTGCTGAACAATGTTTAGAATTCGCTAACAATCTCCATCCTAGTATTACATTTACCATTGAACATGAAAACAAAGAGTGCCTTCCTTTCCTAGACGTGTTAACTGCCAGATCCATCCAGCACTTCTCCACTTCTGTCGTCCGGACGCAAACGTATACTGGTCTTGGTTCAAATGTTCATAGTTCATGCTTTTACAGTTTTAAGCTGGACAGTATTGTTACGTCATTGCACAGAGCCTTTTCTCTCTCTCTCTTCATAATGAGGTTGAGTTCCTTAGAAAATATTTTTAGAATAACTGCTGCCCCAAACTTTTATTTGAGAAATATCTAAAAAAAATTCTTGGATAGTAAATTCCAGCCAAAAATTCCTGCACCTACAGTACCTAAATTTGATTTTTATGTTTCTTTGCCTTTTACGAATGATGAGAAATTTTTAAGTACGTTAAGGCAGATTTTAAGGAAATACTTTTACTGTCTCAATCCCAAGTTCGTTCTCAGGAATCCAAGAACAATTGGATCTCTTTTTAGATTTAAAGACACTGTTCCCAACCTTGTGCGTTCTTTGGTGGTCTATAAGTATACTTGCCCGAGCTGTAATCTCGGGACTTACGTCGGATCCACCAAAAGAATGCTAAAAGTGCGAGTCAACTCTCATCGTGGCGTTAGCCATAGAACAGGGTGTACTTTGAGTAAGAAGGAGTTTTCTAGCATAAAGGAACATTCTAAACAATGTAAATCGTGGCGTTAGCCATAGAACAGGGTGTGCTTTGAGTAAAAGGAGTTTTCTAGCGTAAGGGAACATTCTAAGCAATGTAAATCTTTTATTTCCAATGACGATTTTTAAATCTTAGAGCAAGCTGGTGATGAAACCTCTCTCCATATTCTGGAGTCGTTAACTATCAAATGACTGGTTCCATCTTTGAATAGTCAGTCTTCTTCTGCCCCTCTGTTTATAGCTTAAGATGTTTCTTCGTTATTTTGGTGCCCTTCTTGGTCACTCAGTTTTCTTTTCTTGAGGCGTTAGGTTGGCTTTAACTTTTATGTTTCAATTTCAATATCTATATTTTAACATTAATAATTTTACTGAGTCCTTTATAATGATTTTAATTGTTGTTATTTTTGTATTTTAGCCCTGATGATGAAGCCATGCTTTGAAACGTTTGCTGGAAATAAAGTTGAAATATGCATCACCTGTTCGTCTTCCTGTTTGTTCTACGTATCCGACTTGCTAGAAATCAACACTTTCCCCCACTGTGATTTTTCCCGTTATGAAGACATCATCAGCGTAGAATATTTATCCTGTGTAGGATTCATTCATTTAGCAGATCCTTATTATTACCTGCCCAGTAATTCGTCATTCTCCTGGTCTGTGTGTGTTATGTAAATATAATTAGTTTTAAGAGAACCCTTGAGTTTGCGCAATTTTTTCTCACATGGAGAGGCCTTAAGCCACGGATTTTCCCTTGCTTTGTCTACGAAGTTGCCCTAATATTGAGTCAGATGTGTAATAAATACAGTAGATTTCTTGATAATGTAAGGAACTCCCTGTGTTCATCCGTTTCTGCCCAGAATCAAGTAAGGATCCTCGGACATTCGAAAGAAATAAATATATATATATATATATATATATATATATATATATATATATATATATATATATATATATATATATATATATATATATATATATATATATATATATATATATATATATATATATAATGGCCTCCTTCTACAGGGCCAAAATATTCTCAAAGTTAGATCTCTTGAAATCATATTTTCAGGTACCAGTAGCTCCAGAGGACATCCCCAAAACCGCCATAATCACACCTTTCAGGTCCTACGTCTTCGCCTTCTCCACCTTTGGCCTGAGGAACACAGGAGCGACCTTTCAGAGACTGATGAACAGCATCCTGGGGGACCTGAACTTCTGCATCTGCTACGTTGATGGTATCCTAATTTTTTCCAGATCCCACAGGGAACACCTACGGCACATCCGAAAGGTCCTGCAGAGCCTGCAGGAGAGTGGCCTCATCATCAGGTTCGACAAGTGCACCTTCGGCGTCGATAAGGTGGAATTCCTAGGCCACGAAATATCCCCAGTAGGTGTCTGACCAGTTTCATCGAAAGTCGAGGCCGTCATCAGGTTCCGCACCCTTACCTCCGTCAGGGCCGTACAAGAATTTCTCAGAATGGTCAACTACTACAGGAGATTCATTCCGGGAAATGCACACACCATGGCCCCCCTGACGGAGATCCTTAAGGGCCATCTGAAAACCTTAGAGTGAGGCTCCGACCAGCATAGGGCCTTCTCCCTGACGAAGGCCGCCCTCGCTAAGGCAACAGATTTGGCCCACCAGGACCCCAGCGCTCCCCTCCAGCTGACAACGAATGCCATCAATGTCGCCTGCGGGGCCGTCTTGGAGCAAGTCATCAATGGAGCCCCTCAGCCCATCACCTTCTTCAGCAGAAAACTCAGCCCCACCGAGTCCCGCTACAGCACCTTCAACAGGGAACTCTTCGCTGTGTACCAGGAGGTATGCCACTTCAAATTCTTCCTGGAGGGTACACCCTTTATAGTTTGGACGGACCACCAGCCGCTGGTCCACGCCTCCAAGAAGCTGGGGGATGCATGGTCCTTCAGGCAGCAGCGGCACCTCACAGCCATTGCAGGGTTCACCTGCACCATCAAGTACCTCCCCAGCAAGAACTCAGTAGCCGAGCTCCTCTCGAGTATCGAAATCGACTCAGTGCAGCTCGGGATCGACTACAAGGACCTCGCCCATGAACAAGCGCCAACCCAGAGACTCCAGCTTACTGCACCGCCATCACGTCGCTGAAGTGGAAGGGCGTGCCCCTTGGCCCTGGAGTTCCAGCACTGCTGAGCGACGTAAGCACTGGCCACCCCTGCCCACTGGTGCCCACCTTCCGTCGTCTGCTGGTCTTTGACGTCATCCATGGACTGTCCCACCCCTCTGGCAGAACGACGGCCAGGCTGCTGGCGGAGAAGTTCGTCTTACACGGCATATGGAAGGACGCGACGGCCTGGGCAAGGCAGTGCATACAGTGCCAGGACAGCAAAGTAGGGCGGCACACCGAATTGGGGGTGGGCCGCTTTCCCCAGCCGGGGACACATCCACATCGATGTAGTGGGTCCTCTTCCCCCATCAGGAGGAGCAAGATACCTTCTAACAGTCGTCGACCGCTCCACCAGGTGGCCTGAAGCTACACCCATGGAAGAAGCCACCTCCAGTGTGTGCACAGAGGCCCTCCTCTCCAGCTGGATCAGCTGGTTCGGTGTCCGGACCATATAGCTATGGACAGGGGCCCCACCTTCCTGTCCGAGCTGTGGACTGCCCTGGCACGCCTGCTGGGGACCACTCACCACAGCACCATCACCTACAACCCTGCAGCCAATGGAATGGTGGAAAGGTTCCACAGGTCCTTGAAGGCGTCCCTCATGGCTCATTGCACCTCCAAGAATTGGAAGTACCAGCTGTCCTGGGTCCTCCTCAGGCTGAGGACCGTGCCTAGAGCCAACGGCAACCCATCCACAGCAGAAAAGGTCTTTGGGGAGACCCTCGTAGTCCCGGGGGAACTCACCACGGAGGACTGAGACGACTCAACAACACAGAGGCTCCGCAACAGAGTTGGAAAGTACGCCCCCTGCTGGTGGACATATACTGACAGGACGTCCCCCTTCATGCCTCCCAGTCTGTCCTCTGCCACCCACGTCTTCGTCAGGGACAATGCCGTACGTCCACCCTTAACCAGGCCCTACAGGGGGGCCTTTCCTCGTACTTGAGAGGAACAAGAAGGCATTCCAGGTGACTGTCCACGGGAAGGAAGACTGGGTATCGATAGACCGCCTCAAGCCCGCATTTCTAGAGGAAGACGTCAGGGGCACCTCCCAAAGCCCCCGCAGGAGGTGGCGCCCTCACAGCCCGCCCCGTCCACAAGAAAACCTCATGGGCGACCATGGAAGACCCCGGGACCGGGCAGGAGGGCAACCCAACACACCCATCCACAGGGCACCGAAGAAGACGAACTACCCACCCCAGTTGGCATCGAGAAGGCGGGGCCTCCTCCACCGCCCCAGCAGACACCTGCTTTGATCAGATGTTACCTATGTCATGTGGGGGGGGGAGTATTGTAAAGTCCCCACTCAACGGGTTCTCTATGATGAACATCCCTTTTTCTATGGTGCCTTCACATGCGACCTAAGGTCAGACGAACATAATCTTATTATCATTATTGTGAATTGTATATTTATTACCTGTTCATTTGCCCTTGTACCACATATATGTATCAGAGTATTTTTATGTCCAACCAGCCATTGTTAATCATCATTTTTTTTGTATGTACCTGTCCTGTTTTGTGGAGAGAAATAGTTTGACCTAAGGCCACTTGTAAATTTTTGTACCCACAGTCTCTGCATATACGCAGACGTCCGCACACCGCTTTATAAGTGGGTCGCTTCATCAATAAACCAGCAGTACTTGTCTTCCTGCTCATTATTTTGCACCTCTCTCACAAGTCTGCTTTGAAGAGGCATTACAGTTAGGTAAACGTGGTCTTGGTTAGGTGTTTCCACAATACTTGAACAACAGCTCAGTGCCGTTCAGATACTATAAACACAAGGTCGCAAGTCTGAAACTCAAGATTTATTATGGAGATTCACAAAGAGAATAGATGATAGATTCAGAGTAATCAATGATTGTTAATAAACGACGATGATTAAATATGCTGAAATTACATTCCTTAACCTATGTTCATTCTTAGCCAAAGAAGGCCGCTAAGGTAGCCAGAGGGCACAACTCCTTCAGTAAGATCATTTTAAAACATCTGCGATAATGGCACTGTGCCAGGTTGGCACTCATATGATAATAACTAATGGCGATGGCATATCGTATTTTAAATGCATCATGCTGTAGTAAGTATGAAAGGGAAGTCATAGGACTTATACAGTTGGCATATCTGTCAATGGCACTCTGCATTGGCAGAGGTGATTAAAGTAAAATGGGCCTTGATAAGGCATAAAATAAAGGTGAATAATAATCAAAAGTAAGGAAGGGAAATGTTAAAGGAAAAGAATAATGGATAGAGTTATAAGGGAAATAAATAGGTGAAGGAACCTGACATCCTCCTCTGGACAGAGGTGCCAGTCTTTGTAGGGAAAAGGGATGGCACTGTGCCATTTTGGCACGCATGCCAGGAGAGCTCAGGGGCTCTCTTTAAGCTAACTGGAATTATCCTAACCAATGGTATTTCCTCCTCAGACCTTTCTTACGTTGATGGTTTGTCTTGGTCGGGGAATCGGTGGAACCGAGCCCAGGGAGGGTGTTTGAGTACCGGCTGTGTCAGCTTCTTTGAAGGCTGATGCAGGGGCCTTCTTTACAAGCTCTACCATGATCCATCGTAGTTCCTTGAGTTCAAAGGGCCATTTGAGACATGGCAGAATCCTTACTCACAGTTGTGTCTGTGGCAGACTGAGACAGAGAGGAACTGGTCGTGGGGGGCGCGAGAGGCTTGCAGGTAAGAGTGACCAGCTCAGGTACAGGTTGCTAGGCTGCACCTTCAGGTAAGCTTCTGCTGTGGTCGGAAGGATCCGTCTCTCTTACCAGCAATGGTAGCGGAGCCAAGTCGAGAGAAGAGAGGGGACCTGGACTGGGATCTCTGGAATGGAGATCAGGAGCGTGCCCTGGCGCTGGCACTAAGGCAGGGTCAAGCACTAATAGTTTATTCGGAAATTGCCCGTCATTCGGGATGGATAGAGCGTGGCACTGCTCAGTGCACTCAAGTGACACTGTGAGAGATTGTAAATCAAGTGTGGGATCTCCTGGAGGGGGTTCTACTTGGGGCCCTGGCACTGGCACTGGGGCAGGGCCAGGCACCGGAATGGGATTGGGAATCGATCTCGATGGAGGGGCCACTGCACATTGCACACATGTGACATTGGCAGTGGAATGAATGTAGGTGTTTGAGGCTTACTCGTGCCTAATAAATGAATTGGGGTATTTGGGCACCTGGATTGCTGTAACTTAGATGTGGATTGGAAGTCTTGCTCCAGGAGGATGTCATAACTTCCAGGAATGTATCTGGCGACTGCGAGGTTACAGATTTCAGATCTATGAGGTCTCGTGATCCTTAACTTTACAGTAGGAAGTGTCATCTTAAAGTGATTGATACCTTCAATCGTGATTTATTGTTATTAGGGCATTTTGCCAATTGGGAGGAGTGCCCATAGGCTTTGCAAGCGGGGCTATAAGTCCGACTATAATCTTTACCTGGCGTTGTCCCATTGGAGGGAGCAGGCCCTTTACCCTTCGTCCACGACCCAGGTGTGACTCGTTGGGGTGTTGTCCCATTTGAGGACGTAGAGGGGTCTTCTGGCTGATTCTCAGCCTTCAATAGGCACTGTTCAGTGATATTTGAAGGTAACAGACCCTCTCGCAAGCATTTCTTGTTAAAGAGAATGAAATGGATTTTACACATGGTCCTCTCCATTCTTCTTATTACTTTCTTCTTGTCAGGGCTGATATTTGCTAATAAGGCCGATGTTCATAATGACTATCTCCTTAAGGGATCGGCCGCCTAAAAACCCCATAATCTTTAAAAATTCGATTTGCTGAAAAAAAAATTCTATGGCTTCAGATAGGGTTCAAGAATGTGTCCACGAAATATTATGCTAAAATTTGCTTTCTCTAGTTATGGCCTAAAAATGTTACAATAACTATATACCCATAAAACACCAGTAGCGCAAATGATTTAGTCTGGTATAGTTTTGCGATATATATTACGAAAACTTCCTTTGAAATGAAATGTATAATGTCAATAATATCCTACTCGGCACCTTTTTAGTTATTCCTAGCCATGACAACGCACACGTCATACCATGACGCCGACTGTGGCGAGTTGCCTATAAACTTCCAAGCTAGAAGGACACGTTTTTCATGCTCGCTAGCCTTGACTGAACTCTGTATTTTCTGCGGTGTTTTTGTTTTTCACCGTGCCTAAAAGGTCCAAGAGTTCACTTCATGCTTCTAGAATGCGGAAAAGCCAAGTGGAAAAGTCCAGGCGAGAAGTAGAAGAAAGAGTTCAAGAAATTAGTGCCATAGAGGGGAATGGAGCGAGGAGAGAGAGAGCTGTCGCCCCATCAAACGCGCAGGCAGTGATCTCTGCTGACCAGAGACCAACCATCCACCTAAACGCCTTTTTGTCATCAAAACTGGGATGATTCGATCCTGAAAATAAAATGATCATAATAAGTGAAGCAAGACTTGATGAATTACTTGAATCACTCCTAATTGTGAATGTAAAGTAATTCCCAGGATCCATTTGGCAAGGGATGGATCACTAATAAAAAAGTGTAGGCAACTATGATACCCTAGCCTTGCAGCAAGATCAGACAGGGGACCAGGAACCTAAAATTTATAAGAATGTGTCTTAGGTAAATAATCAATTAATATTCTTATTTATAATCATTTTTGCACAATTAATACCCAAAAATAAAAATTAAAACCATAGAATTAATTGTAACACAGTCTTTGCCTCTTTTTTTATGTAACTAAAACTTTGAAGGCAAAACATAAGTTTTCTGCATCTCCTCCCTTAGTATTGGACCAATCTTGAAATTTTAAATATAACCATGGTAGATTAGAACAAAGCTTTTTAATATTTTGATTTTCTGATTTTTGTGGCCAAAAAATCCCCGGCTTTGTATCGAAGGTCCATATGTGTTTTATACGTGGTTCAAATCTCATCCCATAAATCCAAAAAGCAAAGGAGATGCTTTTGAAATGGCCATTTTTGGCCGAAAAATGCTCTGGCGTCACAGAACCTAAGTTCACTGAACAAAAATTTTTTCCCAGAAGTTCCACACAATATCCTTTAACAAACCCCTATATATCAACAACCTGTCGTTAAAAAAGTCGGAAACCGGCCGATCCCTTATCAGCAGCAGGCCCGCTTCATACCAGTTTGAGACATAGGCAACTTTTGTCATCTGTGTTCATCAGCAGCTGTCAGGCCCGCAGAGTTAGGTATACTTTGAGACATTTCTGCCCACATCAAAACTGGATTTCTGGGATGGTGGCCTGGAGACTCTGCAGCTGTCATGGCCATCAGCAGTATACCAGTTCGAGGCATAGGCAACTTTGCCTCTGTCATCGAAACTGGATTTCTGCCCACCTTTTGGATGGTGGCCTGACTCCTTAAGGAAATCAGAGCTGTCAGGCTCATTACCAGTTTGAGGCATAGGCAACTTTGCCTCTGTCATCAAAATTGGATTTCTGCCCACCTTTTGCATGGTGGCCTGTCTCCTTAAAGAAATCAGCAGCTGTCAACCCCAATTAAGGTAGGGTATACCAGTTCGAGACATAGGCAACTTTGCCTCTGTCATCGAAACTGGATTTCTGCCCACTTTTTGGATGGTGGCCTGTCTCCTTAAGGAAATCAGCAGCTGTCAGGCTCACTTAAGGTTGGGTATACTAGTTCAAGGCATAAGCAACTTTGCCTCTCATCGAAACTGGATTTCTGCCCACCTTTTGCATGGTGTCCTGTCTCCTTAAGGAAATCAGCAACTGTCAACCCCAATTAAGGTTGGGTATACCAGTTCGAGACATAGGTAACCTTGCCTTTGTCATTGAAACTGGATTTCTGCCCACTTTTTGGATGGTGGCCTATCTCCTTAAGGATATCAGCAGCTGTCAGGCTCACTTAAGGTTGGGTATACCAGTTCGAGGCATAGGCAACGTTGCCTCTGTCATCGAAACTGGATTTCTGCCCACTTTTTGGATGGTGCCTTGTCTCATTAAGGAAATTAGCAGCTGTCAGGCTCACTTAAGGTTGGGTATACCAGTTCGAGGCATAGACAATGTTGCCTCTGTAATCAAAACTGGATTTCTGCCGACTTTTTGGATGGTGGCCTGTCTCCTTAAGGAAATCAGCAGCTGTCAGGCCCACTTAAAGTCCCCAGAGACGTTATGGTCGCCGGATCCGGTCGTCTGAACCAGAAGTAAACCTCACTGTCTATGATGCTCTCCTCCAACCAAAAGTGGGCGGAGTCCATCGGTCTCTCCGACCAGCTCGCAACCTGCTGTTGCCAGGTTCATGGCTTCCGTTTTAGTTCATGTGGCCAAAAGCCTCCACATCTATGGAGTGATCTCAAGATTTGCTTCAGTTTCAACTAGATGCTGAAAGGGAAACATGGCAGCTACATCAGCAGATGAGTTTTTGGAGGAGTTTATTGAACGTCGTAGGAAAGCGAAATAAAGCTTATGATAAGTTAGTTTGAAAATTACAGGAGAAGGATGCAATTTATATATATATATATATATATATATATATATATATATATATATATATATATATATATATATATATATATATATATATATATGTATATATATATATATATATAATGTAAATTACCAAAAGGATCTCATTCACCCGTACTTGATAATGTGGATTGTTTGTCCAAGAAAGATTGTAACTTTTTCTAAATAAATATTCCACCAGATACCATCTAGTTTGAATGAGGTCCTTTTATTAATTCCACTAATGCACAGAAGAATTGTGTATGTGATAAAGTTCGTAGTTGGAGTAGAGAAATGAATGATCTCACGCTTATTTATTTAATGAGTTGAAACTTTACCCTGGTGACTGGTTTAATTACCGGAGAATGGACGAGTAGACCAACAAGGAATTATTATATATGGTCTCCCCTCTTCTAGATATAAAAAGCACGCTTGTACACGACAACCAATGTCACTATACGAGAGGTTGCTGGCCACACTTCGCTTCGGTGCCATTAGTCGTTTCTTGGGGCACATAATCCCAGAGACATGTAAAGCAATTATTCTATTAAAGTTATGCAACACGAGTTTGCAAAGGTAAAAAGCAACTATGTTGCATACATAGCAGCCTTCATAGTCTAGTGGCATATAGTCTAGTATACATAGGTCTATGATTCGTCAAAGCAGAATGGGCCCTTGAACCTACGTTTCTGTAGCCAAGTGAGAGTAAAATTTTCAACTTTTTTGTACAAAAAAATTTTAATTTTTACAAGGAAAATTGAAATATTATTGAAAACATTATTGTCATAAACTTTTATTATATGTACGGAAAATAACAATGCAATTTAAACAATAGCACGAAACACAACATTGCAGCATCGCGGAACACTCCTGACTCCATTCCTATTTTCCGGTTTTTTTACCATTTTTAGGGAGATGTGTATTATGATTTTATTTCAGGGGATAATATAATGTCTCTTTCTGATAATCAGCAGAAATGATTTTAGTTCGGTAAAACAACCATCGCAAAATAAATGAAGATGAAAAGAACCACAGATTAACCAACTTTTCGAAACCATTGCCAACCAAGCGGTTTCAATTCAAGGAATGGTCGTGACGTAATCAGTGGGCGGGGCTTAGCTGCAAAGCACGGTGGCCTTTGCTTAGTACAGCTACAATATATTCTGAGTTCGACGGCATGAGAATCATGAGATTCGAATAAGGCCATATTAATTAATGTACACCAGAACCTCCTCAATTTACCCACGTTTATTTTCAAAGGACCCTTTCAAGAAATCTTACTGCGTATTCTCACTCTCGCCTTCCTACCTCTCTGCAGCTTTTCGTAACGACTGCAGCAATCGCTAGAAAACATCAGCTCTTACTGCCTTGTTCGAATCTCTCTCATCCCATCGTAGACAGGCAATATTTCTATAGGATAGAGACTGAATGTATTCAAAAGATAAGGTACACATTTCATCCAAGCTAAGTTCCATTATTAATATTGTGTTCGTACGAACTGGTTGCCAGTCGCTAACGAGTGCCTTTACTCAGAACCGAAATGAACCGAGAAGTTGAGCTATTTCACTAGAATTCCCACAAGCGCTGCACTATTTGAAACTCAATATCTTCTTATTCGCAAAGTACCTGTTCAAATTTGAGACATCACGTAAATGTATTCCATTATTAATGATGTCTCATAAAGGCCCATTAAAGTTATTATATCTGGGAAATCGGTCGCAGGCAACAAAGTTTCTGCCTCGCCAAGTTTTCCGCCACTCTCTCTCTCTCTCCAGGCAGTCAGAGAGTGATGGCCCAATTCCAAATGTAATTCATTATCAGCAAACCATTCATAAATGTAGAAATGGTTAAAAACTCAAATACAAAATTTTGATATAAAAATGCCATTCTACAAGTGCTATTTTACTTTCTTGCCAAGTGAATATACATGGCGGAAAAAATTTCCATTTCCGTCATCTTCGAAATGTGACGTCATCATCCGTTTCTCGGACGAATTTCCACCAAAATCCAGCCCTCTCTCTCTCTCTCTCTCTGTCAGAACTCTCGGAAAACTCAAAGGACTCTTTCGGCTTGTCAAAATTTTAAACATTGTTTCAGGTCAATAAATGGCCTCAAATACGTTTTCATATTTGTTTATTCCCCCATATATATATATATATATATATATATATATATATATATATATATATATATATATATATATATATATATATATAGATAAAATATATATATTCAATTAACCTGTTATAAGTCCACTTGCCAACGAAGTTCACCTTCCTCTGTTACATAGCGACTAGCCAGGTAGCGAGGGTGTTTACTTGGTTTTAATGTAATTGCATTTCGTGCATTTCGTATTAGCAGATACCTTCATTTCTTTCATTCCAGCCTCTACTCTATTTGATGATACGGGTTGACTGTATGTTCATATAACCACTTTTTTTCCGCTTACGTAACCTGTTGCAACATATGAGGTGGTGTGCTGTAACGTATGTCATATATTCAAAGCGCATCGCCAACAGGCTTGGCGAGTGTGTGTGTGGGGGGGGTTGTTTTCCACCAAATTCGGATCTTCATCAACACATTTAATCATAATCACAATCATGCAAAAGGTGTTTGATTATGAACATATAATGAAGCCAGACTTTAAAAAATCGGATAGAAAGAAAACGAAGTAAATAATGACTGTTTGAAACCTGCAGGGTAGAGGCGTTCACATCTCTCCAGAATTGTTCAACATGACTGCGAATAAGCATCGTCATATTTATTCTCGGACTTAGTATCAAATCCTATTAAACTAAGTCATAGTCTTCGATTCTATGACTCCCAGTTCGCGTGATACAATTCGATGTCTTATTGCGGCCCATAATCCGATGCTCACTTGTTTCATGTCGTGTCATCTATACCTCCGGGCGGGTAGGGGCCCTGGGTGGGTTCTCAGTCGCTGTTTGTGTGTCCTACCGTTAATATGTCTGAATAAGAAATTTCAGTGTTTCTGAAAGACTCAATTGTTCAGAATGAACGAAAATTATGTCTGAATAAGACAAACTTCCGGGTGCCTGAAAAGACTCAATTTGTCTGAAAAGACTCAAATTTCAGGGTGTCTGAAAAGACTCAGGGGTTCTTAATGAATGAAAATTTTGCCCAAGCTAACGTAAGCCTTTATGTATATTTTATTTTGCAGAGAGACGCTGCAGTACTAATAAAAAAAAGGCTTATGGGGTTATACACTTATGGGGTGTATAGGAAATTTTCCTTGCACTGTCAAATAATTTTAAATGTGGCGTAATAAAAACAGTACATTGATCTTATCGAATATTAAAATCTCCAATGCACAAGGGTAAGGTAAAAATGCTTAATCTTATAACATGCACGGGGCAGTCCGGACTGCCAAAAGGTTATGCGTGGAGAAGGAAAGGAATTGTTATTCTCCATTATCAAAACAAACCTTAGCTCCCAAGTGACTAATAGTAGTACTCTACAGTATGTTTACTTCTGGTCTCGTCACATCTGCCGTCAAGGGTGGTGGGGGTCTCTTGACCATGCGTCTGGCTTTTTTTTTCATTTTTTTTTACCCTGCTCTACCCTTTTTCCCACGCTCGAAGGCTTCTGCAGTAATGAATGAAAGAGGAAATTCTCGCTGATATATTCGTCAATAAATAAATTTATAGGAATACTACAGGCTCGCCGAGGAATATCCTACTCAGTTGAAGAATTAAAAGTTTATTACCCCAAAAAATGCAGCGCGGTGCACAGACGTATGGATAAAATTAGCAAGCAAAAGAAAGGGATTTATATATGAGAGCTGTGCATGCAGTTTTTATAACAATGGAGTTTATTATGGAACTCACAAATCAAAGATGGTGGACAGTTAGGGATGGGCCCACATGGCCTGGAATTGAAGATTCTGTGTTGGAATTACTATTTTCCCATCTTGAGAGCGGAAATTTAGATTCCTAAATACTTCCTAGCTTTTCCTATCGATCAAGCAAGAGAGAGAGAGAAGATAAATCCAGCAATGCAAAAATAGCTGGAGTCAAAGCCTTGGTGGTCACCTACAGTGTGCCCATCTAGGAATTCAGGACTTCCAAGTTGTCCTTATCATGTGGATGAAGGAATAGGGGCTCTATTCCTTTTTATTAACTCTTTGACTGAGTTACTCCCTAGCTTCCTATTCTTAAAACATGCAGTTAATATGCAATAGCACAAAAATCTCACGAAATGGTTAATACGCTCTCTCTTCTCATGAACTAATTTGGCATGCACGTGGTCTATCAATTACCTAACACTGATTGCAGTCACTTTTCACACCTAGCATAGTTCTTTTTTGGAGGGGTGGTAGAGCTTTCGACTGGCATGCTGTCGACCCAGCGTTCGACTCTCCGAGCTGCCAATGAAGAATTGGAGGAATTTATTTCTGGAGATAGAAATTCATTTCTCGTCATAATGTGGTTCGGATTCCACAATAAGCTGTAGGTCCCGTTGCTAGGTAACCAGTTGGTTCTTAGCTACGTAAAAATAAGTCTAATCCTTCGGGCCAGCCCTAGGAGAGCTGTTAACCAGCTCAGTGGTCTGGTTAAACTAAGATAAACTTAACTTAACACACCTAGCATAACCTTGAACAAAATATTTTGACACATATTTATGCTGTGGAACCGGCTCTTCTCATGTGCTAAAATTGGAGACCAGCTAGCAGTTGCTATTCTGCTGATAATTGCAAAGCAATTGCATACTCAGCAAGGTATGCCAGTTACTACAGATGTCCGAGGGATACTTACTTGATTCTGGGCAGCAATGGATGAACGCAGAGAGTTCCTTGCATTATCAAGAAATCTACTGTATTTACACATCTGACTCAGTATTAGAGCAACTTCATACGTAAAGCAAGGGAAAATCTGTGGCTTAGATCCTTCTTCATATGAGGGAAAATTACGTAAACTCAAGGGTTCTCTTAACCAATTATATTTACATAACAAACACAGATTAGGAGAATAACGAATTACTGGGCAGGGAATAATAAGGGCCTGCTAAATGAATGAATCCTACACAGGATAAATATTCTAAGCCGATGACGTCTTCATAACGGGAAACATCGCAGTGGGTGTAGAAGGGGGACTGCACATGGGATAGAGCCGAGTGATTCCACAGTCGAGGTCTATCTGCAATATATGTAAGACTTGCAAGAATAATAAGATGCTCAAAGGGAACTGAGGGAATGCACAGATGGTGCCAAATAACTCAGTTCAACACTAAATGTATAATTACATTAACACTGGATGCTTCAACACAAATTACTGAAGGTGGTCGCACAATGGAAAATAAATAAAAATCCGACAGAGAAATAACAGGAATCATGACTGACTAAGAAACCTTATTCCAGTACATTACCTTTGTCAAGATGACGGTGTCTTCATTCGATAGGGCGCTGGCAATAAAGGAGGGAGTTAAAATGCCACTACAAAAGTATACTGGTTCAAACCTCGGATTCAAACGTGGAAGACTCAAGGGTCAGGCAAGGGTAAGGATATCTGTCCTCGGTGGCATTCTGCGCTCTTCTCTCTTTCGATTTCCGTTGCATCAACTATAAATAACTTCGGAGATTACCCCTTCTCGTCTTTGTAGATGGTGCAAGGTCAATCTTCATCACGTTTCTATATAGACCACATGGCATCAGTTAACCTAGTGGAGGGTTAACATTGCAGGGGCTGCCAACTTTCTCATTTTTGGCTCCTCCCTTGTAGCTGCTTGACGCCAAAAAGGTATGACGGTCACCTGGAAACAAGGCCTTAGGCAGTCATTTGAACAGAGAGAATGGTTAGGCTTAACCATTTTGGGGAATGAAGGAGAGAGTTTATGAAGGGGCTAGTGGAAACCCACAGTTCTAGTAATTAAAACAATTGACATTAATTTTAATCTCAGTTACGTTACACATGTAAAAATGGGTGAGGTGGCTTGGAAAGAGATTCTATCCATAACAATATATATACATATATATATATATATATATATATATATATATATATATATATATATATATATATATATATATATATATATATATATATATTTTTTACATGTATATATGCACATATGCAAACAAATGAAATCCTATCACAAACTTCGAAACTAAAGTAATCAACGTCTTCCACTTTCAATCTAGTCCTCGAATAACACGACATAAAGCAAAGCATGTTTTTTAAAATTAATTTTTTAAAAATCTAACTAAATCTGGCAATTTTAATGTTTGAGCAAGCGAATTAATGAACATTCCTAATTAAGTTCTATTCTCATTTCTGAGCCATTAAATTATTTGATTAACACCACCGTCATTAATTGTAATGATTATCTCCAGTAAAGAGACTAAAATTTTCCGTCATAAAAATCTCAGTTCCTCTGGTGTAAAGTAAGAAACTGGTATTAACTACACATCTGCATTAACACAATATAAAAAGAACTGATGAATAGATTAACCTAAAAATGTTAGCAGACGTAAGATCTCTCAATGGATCTCCTAAAAGTAATAACGATAAAAGTTAAGTATACCTTAGTTTAACCAGACCACTGAGCTGATTAGCAGCTCTCCTAGAGAGGGCTGGCCCGAAGGATTAGACTTATTTTACGTGGCTAAGAACCATTTGGTTACCTAGCAACGGGACCTACAGCTTATTGTGGAATCCGAACCACATTATAGCGAGAAATGAATTTCTATCACCAGAAATAAATTCCTCTAATTCTTCATTGGCAGCCGGAGAATCGAACGCGGGCCCAGCAGAGTGCTAGCCGAGAACAGTACCGACCCGTCCAACGAGGAACTAATAATATTTTTGGTTCTTTTTGAAAATCGAATGATATTCGCCAGGAATGCAGATGACACTTATCCATAGGTGCTGGAGACAGGAGTCATGACGGAGCGATACAGCGAGAGACAGATGAAGAGGGAGAGTGGAGCGCCGGGAACTCTGCGAGAGGAGGGCGGATGCGTGTGCGTTTGGAGTTCTATGGAAAGGGCATAGGGACGCCTGAAATGGAAGGAAATGGAATGGAATATAGATTTTAGGCCAAAGCCCAAGCACTGGGACCTATGAGGTAATTCAGCGCTGGAAAAACTGAGAGTAGTAGGTTTGAAAGGTGTAACTGAAGGAAAACCTCGCAGCTACACTATGAAATAATGGTTATGAGAGGGTGGATAGCAAAATGGAAGAAAGATAATATGAATGAGGTACAGTAAAAGATATGAAAGGGCCTGCAGCTAGGGACGCTGCAAAGAACCTTTAATAATGCCTACAGTGCACCCCATGAGGTGCGCTGATGGCACTAACACCCTACGGGAAAAATGTAAGGAAAAGGGAAGATTCTCTGGATGAAATTCAGCACCAACATTATTTAGTCTCTCTCTCTCTCTCTCTCTCTCTCTCTCTCTCTCTCTCTCTCTCTCTCTCTCTCTCTCTCTCTCTCTCTCTCTCCCACCTTGATAGGCACTCCCAGTCACCCAACCTAATGGACAACTTCCATATATTGCAGTATCTTATCTATTCCAGTTAATTCTTGGTCTTACACTTGATCAGTAACTGATTTAAGTACTAACACTTCATCAATTCATCACAAGATATGGATACTTAGCTTTATACAAATTAAAGTGAAAATATCAGGTCTTGGATTCTCATAACTTCAAAACGGTGCAGATACTCATCTTGCTGAAAAATTGTAAATCTTGAAATTTGCATTAACTTCAGGTCGATCCAAGCATCCTCAAGGCAGCTTGTAGTATATCCCGTAGTAGGAAAAAGGGTCCTTTCTCGTCTAGAGAGCCCTCTAAATAACATTTGCAAAGCAAATAACAGACAGTACACCACTCTTGGTGAGGACACTTACAAAACAAAGTACATTAGCAAGCGCTGAAATCTTCGTAGGCGTGCACAAACCAAGCTCTTCTCATAACTCATGCGGCCACGTCTCACCTCAGCTATTAAATGGTCATGGCAATACCACTCCACATCGTAGACTATCTCCATTAACTTCGTAATTATCAGAAACATCAATGCAATGCTGAAATAAAACAAAGACGACCAAGCTGCCCCACCGGTACTAGCCACTACACTCGCAGCTCACCTGCGACAAGACCCTCGTCCGAAAAGAAGGGAGGACACAAATACGTTAAAAGTTAAACGAGCAATTCTCCGTGATACAGTCTCTCCTTCTTCTTCAATATTGTTCACAGCCTTGTCTTTACTTTATAACAAACAGCTCTCTCTCTCTCTCTCTCTCTCTCTCTCTCTCTCTCTCTCTCTCTCTCTCTCTCTTTTCCATCATAAACAATCTTCGGATTACCCGATCGGAGCGAAATCACATTTTCCATCCATATTCATCAGCGATCTCAATGCAGCACTTTTCAAAGAAGCCCGCCAATGATCAACTCGCTGCTAATTACAGAAACGTATAATAACAACATCTCTTTTTATTTTTATTGCAGACGATGCCATTAATGACACTGGTAATTACCCTAATGGAGGTCAGTCATAATGGTCGATGTTGTCACGATCATTTAAATTAATTAGCAATCAAAAGTGAATGGAGAGATTTACTTTGATGTCGGTTATGTGTTTTTACCTCTCTTTTTATGACTGAATATCACTGATAAGGATCATTCAGTTCTGTTGGAGATTATTTTCGGCATGTTTAATGTCATTTACATTATATATATATGTATGTATATATATATATATATATATATATATATATATATATATATATATATATATATATATATATATATATATATATAGATATATGGATGTACGTATGTATGTGGGTGTGTGCATGTTTGTATGTTCCACTATAACTGTGAAACGCATTGAGCAATTTCAGCCAAACTTGGTATACATATGACTTACTATCTGGAAAAGAATACTGTAGGGTAAGACATCACTGGTACCAAAGGGGAGGTGGGAAGGGGTGACATGTAAAAATAACTGAAAACAACAGATATTATAGTCTAGTCCATGGTTTTCGAGGTCGCTGAGATGAATAGTCTCAACCCCGATGCCCATTAAGACCAAGTTCAGCCCTGATAGGAAGGAGAGGTGAGAAGGGGTGAAAAATAAAATGTCAAAAATGACAGATATTAGTGTCTAATCCATAGTTTTCAAGGTCACTGAGATGAATAGTGACAGTTCCAATGCTCTTTAAGTCCAAGTTCAGCCCCAATAGGAAGGGGGTGGTAAGAAGGGGTGAAAAATAAAATATAAAAAATGACAGATAGTGTCTATCCATAGTTTTTGATGTCGCTGAGATGAATAGTGACACTCCTGATGCCCTTTATGTCCAAGGTCTGCCAACGTAGGAATGGGGGGTGAGAAGGGGTGAAATATAAAATGTCAAAAATGTTGGAGAGAGAGAGAGAGAGAGAGAGAGAGAGCTTATCGGTTGTCATTCAGAGTTTTCCTGGGCAGTGCCGGGTTGGTCAGCCAGTATACACACACATATATCTTCATAATATTGCCTTGTAATATGCATAGCATTCCATGAATTTGATATGTTTACTATTCTAGTTGTGATGTGTTCTGTATAATAATAATTATTGAAATATTGTATGTAGTGTAATGTCAGATCTCAAAAGAGTTAGTGATCTGGGTAACTTAACAGCATAATTTAAAATTAGTAATATGTTTTAATAATAACGTAGTGGGTTCAACTTTAGATTTACAGCTGGCAATTCATGATGAATTAAATTCATACATTAATTTTCTTTTTGAAACTTTTGTCATGTAGGAAAGAGAACTTAGCATAAATACATAAGTTGGAAACGGTATATATGGGAGTAGGTTGTTTCATTTTTGCGGTTAGGGGCTTATTAAGTACCCAATGGAAATAGTAGGATGGAAAACAATTGTTGCAGGAAAAATTAACCAAGAACTCTGCTTGTTTGGAAAGGCTGGCCAGCTGGAAGTACTCTCTGACATCCAGCTGGCCAGCCTTTCATAAAGTAGAGCTTTTGGCTAATTTTTTCTGCAACAATTGTTTTCCATCCCACTATTTCCATCGAGTACTAATAAGCTCTAACCGAAAAAATAAATTACCTATTTCCATATATACCGTTCCCAAATTATGTATTTATGCTAATTACTACTTCCTATATGACAAAAGTTTTAAAAGAAATGTATAAATTTAATTCATCATGAATTGCCAGCTGTAAATCTGAAGTTGATCCCATGAAATCCTCTAAATATACATTCTTTTTTCAGTGTGATGGACAGACTAAGCCCTTCCTTGACATCCAACATTATATATAAAAATATACCTGTCCCAGATGTAGTCTGGGAACCCACATTGGATGTACGAGGAGGCTTCTCAAGGTCTGTTTTTGCTCCCACCAAGGTGTCAGCTTCAGGACGGGTTGCACATCATCCAATCCCGAACTATCCAATGTTTGGAACCATTCTCAGATTTGTGGTACCCACTTGGATGTAAATGATTTTAAAATTGTTGGATCTGCCCATAAGGACGAGGAGTTGATGGTGTTAGATTGCTTTTTATAAAAAACTAATGTACCCAGTCATCGTCCACACAACTGTTTATAGTATAATTGCCTGTTTGTTTACTCTCCACGTTCGTTATAGGTTTCTTTCAGATGTTTATTTTCTCCCTGTCTTTTTAGTCACTTTTTAGCTCTTGCCTAGCTAAGTGTTCCTTTCAAGTTCTTGCTTTAATTTTTGTATTTGTAAATGTTAAAATTTTTTACAGTTTTTCCATTTGTATAAGTGACGTTTTAAGTGTTAATAGTCTAATTTTCTAGCTCTGAGGATGCATCATGTGGTGTGAAACGTTGGCATAATGAACTTGATACTTGTGAGAGACATACATGCCTTTACCTCTTCAACCTGAGTTGTTTGTCAGGTCTGTTTCCCCCTACAATTCTTATATATATATATATATATATATATATATATATATATATATATATATATATATATATATATATATATATATATATATATATATACACATAGATTTATACACACACACACACACACACACACACATATATATATATATATATATATATATATATATATATATATATATATATATATATATATATATATATATATATATATATATATACATATACATATAGATTTATACACACACACACACACACACACACACACACACATATATATATATATATATATATATATATATATATATATATATATATATATATATATATATTGTCAGAATATATCCCTCCCTCATGTAGACACCAGTCCTAGGATCATTAATTATGAAATGCAGTTTGCTATTCATTTGACAGTCGGGGTAGGGAAAAATGGTGGGGAAAGACGAAACCAAGCGTAGTTTGAACCAGATCGTAGCTTTTAGCACCAGTGTCCAGCAGATAGGCCTCCCTTCCCCACTCAAACACCTGATCAGGGGAACAGTGGGACCCCCTTTTCACCCCCATCACGTGATGTGGGAGTAGTTAGCGCCTGGGAAAGATTAATAGGCTTATTAGGGCTATTAGCCAGGTAGGACCTTGACCTTTAAGTACTTACCATTTAAGGATCCTTTCCCTCTGTTCTCGTTGCTGGCTGTATGACTCTTTGCAGGGGATATTGGCCTACATTTTGAAGACCCAGCCAGCCGCCACTGTCTGGAAGATGGTCAGAGACTTCCTTGGCTCCGTTCTGAATGCATGTCTGGCGTTTTCATCTCTCTTCACGCTGGCTGAAATATTTCCGACGAATGGCCGATCGATTGTTAGATCAGGTTCGTGCATTGCAAATAGTCAGTAAGCCAGCCCTTTTCCTCCTCCCTGAACCCCTTAAATTTCCCATTCCTTTAAACTTTAACTCCTTCCTCCACAAAGCATTTTCCTTTGTTAAGTGTCCTGCTTTGCATCCCAAAATCGCCCCATAACGAGCCTGAATTCAGTAAAAGATCCAGTGATAAATATCAGTTATCTCTTCCCCAGTGCAACTTACGGGCAAATTAGTCTAAGTGATACAAGTGTTGAAGTTTTCTCTTTGTGTGATGGCGAGCACGTGTTCATTGTACCTGAGCTAAAATGCATTACTATTCAAAGACTGTGATTACGTGATTTCTTATAATTATCTTCTGGGCTACGTAATGTTTACTATTTAGGAACGTGCAGTTGCGTAATATTTATAGGGAGATTTCATTTCTCTCAGTGTGTGCAGTGCTAATTCACAACCTCTCTTACAGGGGAGATAACGTCTGCTCCGTTGCCAATCTGTGTCTGTTCAGTCTGACTGCCATTCAAATTTCGAAACCATTCCTGGTCGCAGCCTGATTGTCGAATTCCGTTGTTAGCCCAGCAGAACATTTACATTACTGATTCTATTATCCCGGAGTTCTCCCTCCTTATGAATTACCCTAAGAGACTATTTAATGTAATTTCAACTGGGGATGATTGTACCTTGGCCCCTCCATATTGAATTTGCTTGCTTGCCAATGTCTGCATTATTGCTCACTGTATATAATTAATGAGCCTGCCTATTGGTTACAATTTGCATTCTGTTTTGTCTCCTTGCATAATTGCCTAGTCTCTGTAAATAAACTCATTTTAATTGTAAAAGAAGTCTAATTTCAAATGGCGACCTTCATCATTTAATTGTAAATCCAGGAAATCTAAGGTGAGTTTCAAATAACTTTTCTTTTGTTCATAAACTCGGGCCCACTTGATTCCTTGGCAGTAATAATTAGAAATTTGTTCCAATTCTCTCCTCATCCAAGACCCCAGTTTATGACAATATATATAAGAATCGCAGGGGAAACAGACCTGACAAACAACTCAGGTTGAAGAGGTAAAGGCATGTTTGTCTCTCACAAGTATCAAGTTCATTGTGCCAACGTTTCACACCACATGATGCATCGTCAGGGCTACAAAATTAGACTATAAATACTTAGAACGTCACTTATACAGCAGGAAACACTGTAAAAATTTTTAACATTTTTGCATGGTACAAATATATATATATATATATATATATTATATATATATATATATATATATATATATATATATATATATATATATATATATATATATATATATATATATATATATATATATACATATCTTCTTCGTTTTAACGTGCTTTTATTCCCATTTTTATATGGGGTAAGCACAATGCCTTCTTTGAAGGACTTTGATTTGGCGGTGGGGTAGGCCGTAGCCTCAATCAGCTGCCCTGCCTGACATCACTTAGAACCCGGTAATGAATGTGTAGTTGTATTACCGAATCCCCCGCTCCCTTTCTCCCAGCAGCACGAGGAGAACTGGGCGGGTAGGCCGACAGTTCGAGACGTGTGAGGGGTCTGTTATGTTTTTAGAAGATGTTGGAGTGGCTTTGTTTATGAGTGTGTTAGTCTGTAACATCCATTTGCTTTCAGCAAACCTATCCGTTGATTACATACATAATCCCGGGGTGTCTACACAGATAGCAAAGTGTCCGCCTTCTTTGACTGGTCCATGATTGAACCTCGCCACTATATATATATATATATATATATATATATATATATATATATATATATATATATATATATATATATATATATATATATATATATATATATATATATATATATATATATATATATATATATATATATATATATATATATATATATATATATATATATATATATATATATATATATATATATATATATATATATATATATATATATATATATATATATATATATATATATATATATATATATATATATATATATATATATATATATATATATATATATATATATATATATGACATTACATCGAGAAGATGGACAACATGTTAAATGACACCACGAAATTCATTAAACTCATCAAAGGCCTACAGACCAGCTGAAGAAGAAAAAACGGCAAGACTTGCAAAGGAGGCTAATGAACAATGCTATGAGAATATTTTCCCGAACATCGTGGGAGACTTTATCCCTGGATATTGCTCTGACACCATAAAGACACATAAAAACAATAACCCACTCATTCCAATCATATCACAGATCACATCCCCCACCTACAAAACAGCCAAGACCCTGAACGACATAATCACATCGTACATACTGATGAAACACAAACTAAGATCAGCAGCAGAAGTCATAGACATCCTGAAAACTAAGCACATCACCAAAAAAAATCGTATCCATGGATGTCGAAAGCCTTTCCACTAATGTGCGTGTAGACACCACCATTGACATAATCCTTAACCACATGTACCGGTCACAACAAACCCCACCACAAATCCAAGAGAAGACTATAAGAAGCATGCTTGAAGCATGCGCAAAAGAAGCACCATTTCTTTCCCACAAAGGAGAATTATACTGCTAAAGTGATGGTGTTCCCATGGATTCCCACCTGGGCGTTCTTATGGTGAACACATACATGGCTAATTTAGTGGGCACTGTTTTTAATAATCACGAGAAACCAGAAATTTATGCCAGATACATCAATGACATTTTCATTGCAAAAAACAACAGACAAGATATTCAGACTTTAAAAGACGTCTTCACAGAAAAATCTGTACTAAACTTCACCATATAACACAGCAGAGTCCAAAAACTTCCATTTTTAGACGTGCTAGTAAACAACGAAGCAAACAAATATAACACACAGGTATACATAAAGGCTACTAATATTGGACGCTGCGTGAACGAGAGAGACCTATAAATAGTCGGTAATCCTTTCATATGTACGGCGGGCCTTCACCCATTGCACCACATGGAAGACAACACACCTGGAACTAGACAGAATACAACATCTACTCACACACAACGGATTTGAAGGCAACATGATACAATCAGAAATACGCGAGTTTTTCGACCGATACTACAAGCAAGACAACACCGCAGACCAACACAAAGAGAAGACATGACAACAGATCTGATTACACAATACTACCAAACTAACTTTAACAACGAATGTAACAACAACAGCAACATCATTAAGAAGATTATTAAAAAGGATGTCAAGCCACGAGCCCCCTATACCAACATAAACATACTGGTGTACTGCAAACTAAATCTACTTGCATCACTTGTAATGGAAAATGGCACATGTGCATCCACACCTAAGGAGACGACTACCTATGTGGCTTATGAATTCACTTTTCCTGAAGAGGAATGCAGTCCTTCCAGAGAAAACAACATTGGCAGAGCATCTACGACTCTCGGACGAAGATTACTTGCACACAGAAACACAGGAGCCATCTTCCAACACTACACAGACAAACACGACAAGAAACCGTCATTACAAGACTTGATAAACAACACTAAAATAAAATACAGATTTAATTCATATCGGGGCATAACAATAACAAAAGCAGTTTTTATAGCCACAAGCAACCAAGTTTAAATACGCCAACAGAAGGTGACCGATCTCTGCCGTCTGCTCGACCGAGAAGAGGGATCCAAGGTCATGGTCAACAATGCAGAGTGGAGCCACGCCAGAACGCCACACACAAAGATATCAATAAATTTATTAGGGATATAAGATGTAGAAATAGAATTCAGAACCAATACTGTAACATAGTTTTATCATGTCATAACATATGTAAACAACTAACCACGTCATTGTAAATTGTAAACCAAAACTGTAACCAAGAAATATGGCAACACCACCCCCTAATCCAATCCTACCGGTATAAATAGAGCGGAGGACGCCTGTATGTATAAGTTCTTGCTTGAAAAAGCCTTAGATGAGGCGAAACGGATCAGAGCAATAAATGGAAAACACACCACGTACTCAGAACTTTGAAGAATTATTGAAAACAGAAGTAAGGGAATATGAAAAAGTGTGCATCAAAGAAGTCAGTGCCACAAAGGTGATTGCCTACAACAAAAATTGTAAAAGAGAGAAACTATCCGAAACACACAAAACACACACACACACACACACACACACACACACACACATATATATATATATATATATATATATATATATATATATATATATATATATATATATATATATATATATATATAGATAGATAGATAGATAGATAGATAGATAGATAGATAGATAGATAGATAGATAGATAGATAGATATAGATATATATAATATGACTGAAATATTTTCTGTTAAAACAGAATTCCTTCTTTTACCTACCCAAATACCTTAGCCAAATACCTGATTGCTGTCCAACAAAAGCCAGTCCTCAAAGACAGGAGTTTACAAAATCTCTTGTCTCGATTGTGGCCAATCTTATATCGGTTTTACAGGTAAATCACTCCCCCACAGATTAATCCAGCATAAACATTCAGTTAGGTACGGACAACAGAGCTCAGCTATTACTAACCTCATAAATAACCATAATCACAGAATAAACTGGAATTTGTCACATATAATTTATAGCAGCAATTGTCGGTTCAAAAGCCAGATGGTGGAATCAGCTTTGATTAAACAAAGAA
>NC_089788.1:33733267-33745767 GCF_040412425.1 Macrobrachium rosenbergii | reverse complement strand
AATATTGTATGTGTAAATAATAATGAAAACTGTTTATACCTGGAAATAAATCACTGTTCCCTTCAGGGACGAAACTTTTAATTAGTCGAATTTAATGATTAATCAAGGGAATCTCACCTTTTATTCTTGATGAATTCCCTAATGGCCAAACTCATCTCCATAATTGTCGGTAATTAGATTACTAAAAAATGAAAGAAATGTCAGAAATGTCATTTTGAAATCATCATTAGTCGAACATTCAAAATTTTGAACCGAATTCTTTGGTAATTTGTGTTCATGATAATTTTAATCCTAAAATATTTCATGCGCCATATTTCATTTTTTTAAATTTAAAGTATCTTTTTTTTTACGAGTGAAACAGGACGCTTACCTTTATAACCAATCATGTTGATTGATGATTGGTTGTTTTTCTATACCATATTATTTTCTTGATTCTGTTTTTAAAGGTTTTCCTGAAATAAGTGAAAAGTATTATTCAATTATTTTGTTTCCCTTCAACTTTGCTTCATTATATTTCAAAATTATAGTTTTACTCTAAGATCTTTTTGCTTCAAAAAGTAAAGGACTTCATTAAAGCATCGTTTCATCCATAGCATTTCAATGCTTCGGTTTTACTCTAAAACATGTTTTCTATAAGTGATTTTCAGTCATTATACTTCATTTGTAAATACATAACTTCTTTCCTTTCAGAACTGGTAATTTTTTCCTCATTAAGTTTTGACTGAGCTTTAAGGGCAATGAATTTATGAACTCTAACCAGGTTTGAATGTACTGATGCACTATGAGCATGAAAGATACAACCACGATGTATAGAGATGTAATAACAGCAGCAGCAATAACAACTGCAGCATCAACAAACATGACGGAATCATTTGTTTATAGCGAACGGTGTATTCGTGTTCCCCTAGTTAATGAAAGGGACAATTTCAATGACCGCAATTAAGTATTATGTACAGTATGCGCTTCAGCCACTTCATTTGCTGAGCAATTTGCAAGTACGGAGAGCATGAAAATTTTCATATATAGCCCTAGCATCTGTTAATGTGATCAGACAACCAAAAAATATCAATCTCTGCTACTGAAAGGTCCTCGCAGATTCTCGGAAGTTCCCTGTAAAACCTCTAATGTTTATTTGCAACAATACTCCCGTTAATGCTATTGTTTTATTTCAGTAACAATAACCATACAACCTTCATCATCTCTCAAAGCTCATTTTTTTTTTTTACATTTCTGTCCTATCTGTTATGGATTCCGTGTATCTCAGCCAACGACAGCAAAATTGATTAACCTGATCGGAAGTTATATGGCGTCACAACTAATAAGGTCACTAGCGCCGGATGGCAGGATTCAACGTGTAATCTCCAAGAGGAATTTTATGGATATTGCAAATTCCTCGTCGAAGCGAAATGTTTTTCATTTCCCTTCATCGAAGTGGAAGTTTTTCAATTCCATTCATCAAAAGAAATGTGCTCAGTTCCCTTCATGGAAGTGAAACGTTTTAGCAACTTTCATCACTGAAGTCATTTTTTTCTTTTAATTCCCCTCTTAATCACGGTCACACTACATACAGTACATGCTTAGAATTGACTCAGTGGCCCGTGACGTTTGCTGTTCATGAATGAAAATGTCACAATCTTTTGTGTTTCCATGAAATGAGTTCTGCCGTGCGACTTTGTATACTCATGCCGGTCCCAAGCCCGGATAGAAAAGAAGGGACAAGAGTATGATCTACAAGTACTGGAACTTGAAAATTCACTTGAATTGCCAGTGATGGGGCAAAATTGGTAATGACTTAAACTGAGGCTCCATGCCGGAGGGGTAAGTAAGTGAATGCGCACACATGAAAGGTTTACAAAATAAATGCTTGTGTTTTTGAAATGAAGGGACCCAAAACAAAAGTTTGTTTGTGCTTTGGGTATAAACGGTGCGAATATTACCGCCCCTTTCATAAACCAACAGAACGGAAATAAACGTTTGTATTTCAAGCAACGGACGAAATGGACGTTTCTATTCAGCAGAGTAAAAAGTAAAATCAATATTTATTGAAATTAATAGGAACGAGAGAAAAGCTCCATGATAACTGAGCGCCTACTGAAATATCTGATCCAAAAACCATTTGATTGCTACGGCAATTAGAACTCGGTAACCGTAATAAATTACCAGAATAAAACTAAAATTCTAAATTTAAGATTCTAAAATTTTACGAAAGTGTTTAGTCACCACGAAGTAAACTGTCTAGAGAACTGCAAGAGGAAGCAAAAAAAAAAAAAAAAAGTTATAGACGGAAAATAGATAGTAAGATTAAACTTCTTTCCTTAGAGAAATGCATGCCTCTTTACTTATCGATGCTATATCTCTCCCAGTCGCGCTTAGCACATCGACACATATACACATTCAAAAATCAAAATACACACACATACACACACACACACACACACACACACACACACACACACACACATATATATATATATATATATATATATATATATATATATATATATATATATATATATATATATATATATATATATATATATATATGTGTGTGTGTGTGTGTTATGTATGTATATTTATATGTATATGTATATGCATGTATGTAAATCATACGTTTGTGCTTACATTCTTTAGTGTTTTCCCTTACAACATACGAGAACACGAAGCATGAAAAGGAAGCAAGTCGAGACTCTTCAAACGAGATGGCCGAAGTCCCACGTCGAAGCGTTACGCAAGACGATGAGAGTCGAACCTTTCCGTCTTCCCGAAGAGAACTGACCAATGTGTGATTCTCTTTTTAGGTGAGGGATGGAGGGGCCGATACGGATTGGGAGAGGAAGATTCCATATATCCTTGATGTTTCGGCCTTCGATCTGCGTGACAAATGAAATCCTATTGTGTGGGATCTGAAAGGAGCTGCTTCCCTTCCCTCAGCCCCCAGCCACCACCTGGAATAGATTCCCAATTCTATTTCTGCAATGGCACACTTTGTTGCCGAGGCTCGACTAGCGAAGAAGAGGGCCTTTTCCCCCCATTCGTTTTCATGTTGGGCCCAAGTTCTAGAGAGAAAGATGGAAGCGGCTGAAGGAGATGCAGAGTCAGCTCTGAAGTTTTCAATGGCCGCGGAAGTTGGTATCATCATCAGCGTAATCGTCAAATGTGGCAATAATAATAATAATAATAATAATAATAATAATAATAATAATAATAATAATAATAATAATAGGTAGATAGATAGATGGATAGATAAAAAACAGGTAAATAAATAAATAAAAAATGCGTTAATGCTCTTCTTGTAAAAGCAAAGTTATTCTTTCTTGATTCTCTCTCTCTCCCTCTCTCTCTCTTTTATAGCTTGGTGGTGACGAGTCTGTCCCACAACTGGACGAGCTATGCTCGATTCTCGAACGAGACGACTGGGCGATCTCTAAATTTCAATATGACTCTGCAGACCTAAACGATGAATCATATACGTAGTTATTAGTCCACTGATGTAGATCGCAGCTAAGGTGCAGAGAGAAAAGCTAAAAGAGAAAAGATGAGAGATAAATCAGAAGATGTGATTGTCCTTTTTTTTTTTATATATATATAGCTGATAGGTAAGATGGGTGAAAGAAGGGTGAGGGCAGTTAGCTAGCTAACCATGGTAGGGAATAGTTTAGAAAGTGAAATATTAGTAAGAGTAATGTCAAGTGTGGTTTATCCACAATTTTATTTAGGTAAGGGTACAATTTTTCTAATATTAACACAATACAATAATAATTTTACATTATAACAACATAGTAACTTGTACATATTGCATATTTTGAATTTTATTTCTTATTAGTATAATCATATTTAAAACATAAAATAAAATAAAAAAATTAGTTCCAATTTCCTCATTTTAACCTTGATGTTAATTATCATAATGATTTTTGCATGATACCTACTTAGTAAATTTTAAATATTACTTTTTCTAAGGCTTTTCTTAATAATATAATGGTTGAGGTTCATCACGATGAAGATATGAAGATACTCTTCTCCACCATCTGTGGTCTATGTTGTTTGGGTGGTTTCTCTCTTCTGCTACGGATTCTTCTGTTAATTCACTGTTGTACTGATCTAGTTTGCTCCATATGTTGGTTGCCAGTCTGTATAATCTTTGATTAATTGGTTCTACTTTATATTTTTTGTGTATTTGTTCTGTATTCAGACCGTCATCTTCTTGATTGTTTCTCACTGCGGACCTTAGTATCTTATTTTGGAATTTTTGTAATGCACTTATATTGGAAGTCGATGCTAAACACGTGGTATTGGTGGATATTCCATTATTGGTCTGATTAGGCTTTTTGTAGAAATGGATTTTGATATTTGTGTTCATATTCCTAAATCGTTTTAGCTTTGTATTTTGTGTTCTTGCTATTCTTAGCCTTTCTCTCACGTGTCTTGATATTCCTCTTTGTCCAATTGCATTCCCTAGTATTCTTGTGCTTTTACTAAAATTCATCGGTTGTTGGTCTAACATTATTTGTGCAGGTTTGTAAGCAGACACTGATACTAGTTGGAATTTAGATTTATTTGTCTTTATCTTCACTTCTTTTCAAACTGATTTATTCTTTCAATTTGGTTCATTGTTTTTTGTGCTACTTGTCTTTTCAAAGTTGGATCCTTCTTCGAGTGCGTTTTCTGGGTGTATAATTATTTGAGTTATATCATCTGCAAAGCAGACATCAGTACAATACTCTGGTGGTGAAGTCATATCTGATGTATATAATATGAATAGTGTTGGACTGAGTACAGATCCTTGTGGGACTCCACTTTGTAACGGGAATGGATTCCTATGTAATTTTGTGACTTGATTGCTGCTGTTCGATCTTTGATGAAGTTGCATAGTATTTTCTCAAAAATGTCTGGAAGGTTGAGATGTAATATTTTGTATTGAAGTCCTTGTATCCATACTTTGTCAAATGCCTTTGTTATATCTCTACATACTAGGTTACATAGGTACCTTCTTCTTTGTGATAGTGCAATACTCTCATATATTGTTGCTATTGCAATCTGGGTCCCCTCTTCCTTTTCTAAAATCCATATTGATTATTATTGTGTAGCTGATTACCTTCTAGGAACAACACTAATCTGTTGTTAATTATTTTTCAAATATTTTGCCCGGTACTTCTAGTAATGATATTGGTCTATAATTCTCTACCTGACTAGTATCTTTTCCTGGTTTGGGTATCAAAATCATTATTGCATTCTTGAATATAATTGGAAAATATCCCATTGAGAGGGCCCAGTTGTATATTTCTCTTAATTTTTTCGAGTGCAATGTCTGGTAAATTTTTGAATTATGACCTTGTTAATTCCACTCTTTCCTGGTGCTTTGTGTTTAAAATTTTTAATTATTATTTTGATTTCCCATAACTCTATTTTCCTTGTTAATGGGCAGTCTTCATTGAGTCTGCTAATATCAGCTGCATGATGCGGATTTGCTCTGTTTCTATGTTGTTCAATGAATTCATTGACTATTGTCTCATGTTGGTTGTCGAAATTTTGGTTATCCTCCTGCGTTATCTGGAATATTTCCTGCCAGTAGGCCTTGTGCAGTACTTCCTTCTCTTTGTCATCATATATTTTCTCATTCCCATGCTTTATGTATGGCAAGTAATTAGTTTTACTTCCCATCAGTCTTGCAACGGGTTCAAAATTGTTTTGGGTTATTGTACTGTATTTCTGTGTTTTTTTATTAGGTCTTCCCAATTTTGATGATATAATCTTGAGTTTTCTTGTACTAACTGTTCTTGTAATGACACATATCTTCTCTATATGTTGTTCCACCCTGTTATAGGTACTGTGTTTTGGATGTTGTTGTAGTGCCATTGTATCAATTTCAACTTATCACTACTAATAGGATGTGGAAGTGTGGTGTATTTAGTTATGGGTATATGATTTTTATTGCTTCCTCTATATTTTGTACCATTCTTCAAGCTCGCCATCTACTATTTCTTTTGTTATTTCTATTTCACTTGAATTTATTGTTAGTTGTCTACTTATTCTTTCTTCTATTTCATTTTGAAGCTTTCCCAACTTGCTCTTTTTATATTTGGTATTTCTAAGGATGGAATCATTATTGGATTGGTTGACAGTGTAATTACCATTGGTATATGATCGGAGGAGGTTGCTGGTCGTCTTGTAACAGCAATATTGAGGTGAATTTTATTATTTCCCAATATTATATCTGGCTTTCCTTTTCTGTTATTTGCTACAAAGGTATCGAAATCAGGTCTAAGTGTATGATATATTTTTTTATTTATCAATCTGACTATTTCTTGTCCTGTGTAATTAGATTGCCTATATCCAAATATTTGGTGTCTGGCATTTAGATCGGCAATGAGGTAGGTTGGTTCTCTCCTGTTCATTAACTTCATGACATCCGGAAGTGGGAAATAATGTCTTCTTGGCGGCTTATAAGCTGTGGCGATCACTATTGGTCCTTTGTTAGTTTGAATTTGGACTGCTAAAAAGTCGTCTTGGAAATCATCTATTATCTTATGTCTAATATTACTCTTGATTGCTATTGCAATTCCTGCAAAGGGTTCATCAGCAAAGTTTTGCGTATATGTATTATATCCAAACATTTTCAGAGTTTCATTTCGTTTCATACCATGTTCATTGATTAATATTATGTCAGGGTCTTCTCTATATATATTGTATAATTCAAATTTCTTTGTTTTCCAGGATTTGACGTTGTGGTGAATTATTTTAATTCTTCGTAGAGTTGGGTCCATTCGAGTTACAGTGGTCTAGTAATTTTGTTCTTTTTCTTTCACTTTTCCGTTTTCTGGTGTTATTGGCTACTGGCGTAGTACTTTTGATGCTGAAGTTGATCCCTGTGGATTTTGTAAGATGGGAGAGTTGGAGAAACCTGAGAAGCTTGGTAGTGAGGCTTGTATTTCTTCTGTTAATTGATGCTGCGTTTCTTGCAAATTACTTATGCGTCCTGAGGGATGGATTGGTGAGTTCGAGTCGAACTGGGCTCAATTCCGAGTGTAAAGTCTTCTTCTGATGAGTCGTCTTCTGAGCTCTCTGCTGTGTTTTCTTCATATTGTGTGCAGTCTTGCATATCTTGTTGTATATCCTGAGTTGCTTGTAAATCTTCTGCTTTGCTTGTATGGTTTTCTTGTCTTTTATTCCTTTCCATGGTGCTTGCTATCATGTTTATTGTTTCTTTAGAGAAGTGTATTGTAGGTAAATTGTTATCTGCTAATATGCTGTTTATTACTGAGGGTAGAATCCTTCTTGGCGCAGCCCCAGTTTTATTACTAAATTTGTTATTATCGTGATTCTTGTCTCTTCTTGTATTCTACTTATATTATTTTGGATGTTATTTGCATTAGCCTGGCAATTTCCTGTATTAGTGTGCTGTCACTTTGGAGTAACTTGTACGGTTGCTTGTAGTAGATGTTGCATTTCTGTTTGCTTTGATCTCTTGAATTTTTCTTTTTGTTAGGGCCTTTCTCACTGGGCATTTCGCTGCTAAAGTTCTATGTTGTTGATTGCAGTTAACACATTTTTCATATTTTCTTTACATTCTCTGTATGTATGATCATGTGATGAACATTCAGAGCATATTTTATAGTTATTATCTTTAGGGCATTCCTTAAGCAGATGCTCATAAGAGTAGCATCTGTAGCAAAATGACAAATTTACAAATATATCCTCTTCAATGTGTTCACTTGGAATGTATTGGTAGGCTACAAATAATCCTCTTTCTATGGCTCTCTTTGCCATCTTCGGTGTTTTCAAACTTTATTTTTCATGGTGTGGGAATTGTTTTGGATTTTTATCACCTCATCCACTGCAGCCCATTCGTTTTTCCTCTCGATACTGTCTTTAAGGTCGTCTTCTCCGTATTCTACCGTTGTAGCGTCTAGGTATTTTGCTACTATAGTTTTCATGGAATTATATTCTGGGGGGTCTATTACCTCAAACTCTTCATTTGCAAAAACTGTCCTGTTCTCTGAATTAAGAATCTTTTCTGAGTCATCTTCGTGAACATTGACAAGAAATGCTGTGTTGGCGTGGATTACTCTTTGGACTCTAGCCTGGATGGCGCCTATACACTGCCATAACAGGCCGTCTACTTGGCTCGTCATGCGGTTTAGGACTATTGTCTTGTATCTTAATCTTCATTTTGAATCATGTTATTTACTACTTTCTTGAAGTTTTGCCACAAAGAAGGGTGACACATAAGCCTAGCTATGCTGGCACTGAAATAAGAGGCCAGAACGATGCCGAAGACCTAGAATCGAGGAAAGATTTTGAAAAACCTCACGGGCAACTTTCCTCGGATACTAGGCAGTCATGAGAACACGTCTTAGCCCTGCGGTTGCCGGAGGCAGACTGGTGATTGTCCTGTGATCCGTCAAAATGCACATCCTCAAAACGTGAGCGCCTCGACAAGTAATCTCACCCACGGAGCAATCACTAGGCATCGTTACAGGCGATGCCCCTGAGAGTCGAAGTTCCTTATTCAAACCGGATTTAGTAAGAAATAAACTGCTGACAAGGCTAGGCGCACAAAGCCTCCCTGTGGACAGGAAATCGATTCTCACCTTAGAGGAATACTAAAAACACGCTGATCCATTTTTAACTTGTTTCCGTGAATGTCCTTAAATACGTATTCTAGAGAACTACGTTGTTTCTTCCCGATAACACCAGAAAAAAGACCAAACCGTATTCACCTGAATGAATTGCCTGGTTCTGTTTTATTTACTTGTGGACGTATACTTTTCTCTTTGTGAGGAACTACACTGCTCTCATGCGGGACGAACAGGTAAAAAGCAAAATCATATTTACTTGTGTAATTGCCGGATCCACTCGTATGTATGTGTGTTTTAAGGAAGTACACAGCTTTTACAAAAGGAAACAAAAGCAAAGCCAAATTTATTTGTAAAACTTCATGTTGAACCCTCATTGACAGGAATCTAATTTGATATTTATGGGCTCATTGTAGTAAGCTATCCTTGGTTTTCTTTTCTTTTTTTTTTCCTGGTTTATGATATTGGCCTTTGTAGACTGATTCGATGTGATTGCACGCAGATTTCTAATAATACGAATATTAATACTAATTATTGCACAGAATATAAAAAAAGTGTGCTGAGCTTTCCGAGCTTGACTTCACTGAGCCTGAATAATAATAATAATAATAATAATAATAATAATAATAATAATAATAATAATAATAATAATAATAATAATAATAATTTACTAACAAATACAACGGACATTGAAAACGAAGAAATTCGCCTACTTCTAAAATGAGACACTCTGACAGGATGTAAAATGAATTTCTCTCATTCTTCTTTTAGCCCGTAGCCTTTTGTTCTCACTAAGTTGGGTTTTTCTACATTCACTTTAAACGTTATTTTTTTTCCAAACGTTTCACGGGTCGGAATGCGGTAGGAAATACATTTAAAACGATCAGCTTCTTTTCCATTCATGGAAGGGACCTTTGATGTTTGGCTTAAAAATAATCAGCCTCCTCCTTCCTCCGTCCCCTCCTCCTTTTCCTTCACCCACTCCCTCCTCCTTCTCTCCCTCGACAGGGAAGTGGCCACTTTTTAATGAATTTGATTTACTTTGTGAATTTGAGATCAAGGAAAATACCGACGAGGCTTTGCATTGGCTCGAGTCTTGACCCGAAGAGGTCATTTTGACCTTCTTTGTTTCGGTGACTTTCCTTTTTGCTTCGTCTCTTTTCTCCTCACTTTTCACATTTTTCTCTTTTATTGATTTTGATATTTTTTATTGTTTCCTCGCTCTCTTGTCCTTGCTGTCTTTATTGCTTTTGTTTCATTCTTTCTCTTATGTCCTTAATTTCATTTGTTGGTGTTTGAAGTCCAACTTGAAAGAAGATAAGAACTAAGCGATTGAAATGTGGAGGGACAAAACGAATAAATGGAAATCCCAAAGTAGAATAAGAATGGAAGAGGAACGAGCGACGAATTCCAGGGACTGACCCATGGCCCATTCATCTCTGGTTAGGAACAAAAATGCAAAATGAAATTGAAAAATGTCTGTGACATCTGTTCCTGGAATTTATTTCATCTATATTTTTCTAGTTTACGTTTTGTTTTCCTTTTTCAAAGCAAAATTGTTGTGAGTGTCTCCTGTAACTTGGGAAGGATTCGTAAGCGTGCTGTGATTTCCAAATTCCATTGCAGCAGGGAGCGTCATCAATAAATCGACAAAATTTTTAGTGATATGAAATGAAGCTGCATACGCATATTCATGCTTTCACTTAGGCCTGTCCTTCACAGTGCAGCGAGCGTTAACGCTTTCACTCTCAGCACCTCTGTAAGGTTTGCGTTGAATTACCAGGACGCATCACAGCCAAAAAAACTAACAAGTGCGTAGTTCAGTGTTTAGTCAGTTTGGGAAATTCAGCTTTTCAAAGAAGTAGATGTTTCCCATCTGTGGGACCGAAATTTGGTCTCTCGCTGGTGTGGCGAAGTTATAAACAATCCACTGCGCCACGTTTACAATCGACATATATACAGAAACCTTAGAAACTGAATTTTATATATATAAGAATCATCTATATATATATATATATATATATATTATATATATATATATATATATATATATATATATATATATATATATATATATATATATATATATATATGTCTCAAATAATCTTCAAGCCCACAATGTCTCTTAACAGCCCTAAAAAATTAACTTATTTGTATAAAACTGATTATATATATATATATATATATATATATATATATATATATATATATATATATATATATATATATATATATATATATATATATATATATATATATATATATATATATATATATATATATATATATTGTTACGTGTAGGGTCTCGGCTGATCATTTATTATTCAATTTACGTAATTTTTACGGCCCTGCAGACCAAGAATCTGGCGTAACCTGCCACTTGAAGTTAAAAGTTAACCTCAAAGACAGTCGTTAATTAGCCAAAGGTCGCCAGTTAAGGGTAATTAACCTTAACAAGAATATTTGAGATGAATTTTAGATTTCAAAGCAGGTGGTTCTTCCCAACATCGAGCACGCTGAGGCATACAAAAAAAGCATCAAGACTTAAAACTGTTTTGCTTACCTAACCTAGGTATTTTACTGGAATAATGGGGTTGAAGCTAACAATATAATACTTTGGCTTAATCTAGACTTCGTAAACACATATACCATAAGTGGTGGCTGAAGGAAGAAAAGAAAGAAAATGTGAAATACAGAAGAAGTACTAGTCAATCGACAGAAGCTTCAGCAAGAATCGGACTTACGGTGAATGTCGAGTCGCTGCGCAAAACGAGGGACCTCAGGAGTCGTATTCTGGCAGTCTTCCCAATTCACTAATTAAGATAGACGTAGGAGTAAAAGTAATAAAGAACAAAGAATAGCGTTAGACACGCTCTCCGCATGCACCCTGGTTCAGTGACCGTTTTCTCTCTCTGCCCGACCTCGCCGTTCCGTAAGGTGAGGCAGACGCTTGACATACCACCCGGGCAATCCGACCTTGACAAGGCATCGTCGAATGCATAGAATAGAGAGAAGATAGCTTAAGTCCACCATAACTAGGGGTCATTGAGTGTAAACCCTCTCTGAGGCTTAGGTCCCTAATGCCATAGCATTTTTGTTTTTTCTAAACTGCCCAGCCTATACAGGGGCGCCATCTGTCTCATATTCCTACAACTAAATACATCGAGGGCGACCAGCATTAATATTTGTAAAAAAATATATATATATATATATATATATATATATATATATATATATATATATATATATATATATATATATATATATATATATATATATATATATATATATATATATAATATAGAGATAATCAACAAACATTCATGTTGAACAGAAATAAATTTCTGACTCACATCAGGATCAGAACCCAAATCTTTCAACTGAAAGGCAAGGCGGCGCTGCCCACTAGGCCATACAAGTCTAAAAGTTTGGAACCTGAAGCAACTGCACCCATGGCATTACCTGGGCAAGGTAACTGCTTGCATACCAGCGAGTTTTCCCCAACTTTCCGACTCAGCAATGACCCAATTGACAGCATTTCATTCGAATTATCCTTTCTGAGTGAATAAGATGGAAATAGTCAACACACAATCACGTGTGGAACAGAAATAAGTTTCTGACTCACATCAGGATCGAACTCAGGTCTTTCAATTGAAAGGCAAGGGCGCTGCCCACTGGGTCATTGCTGAGTCAGGAAGTTGGGGAAAACTCGCTGATAAGCAGTTAGCTTGCCCAGGTAATTCCTTGGATGCAGTTGCTCTCAGGCTCCAACTTCTTTTCAGACTTGTAGGGCTGCTAAGTGGGACACCTTGTTTTCAATTGAAAGACCTGGACGTTCAATCCTGATTCTTGTGAATCAGAAATTTATATATATATATATATATATATATATATATATATATATATATATATATATATATATATATA
>NC_089788.1:33715767-33730767 GCF_040412425.1 Macrobrachium rosenbergii | reverse complement strand
CATAAGAATTAAACCATATATCACACCATACATCTAAGGCATCTTTTATTTAATCCAACAACTATTTTGTGTGAAATTCAGCTTTACGACGACATCCTCGTTCATTAGCGAATCAGCTAAGCTTTACGAATACTGTGAAAGAGAGAAGAAAAAAAAGTGTAGAGAGAAAACAGAATAACTGCATTTCCAAGACACAACTCTCTGCCCAATGTAGCAATTCCCTTTCTATGCACGTTGTGTACCCCACTCTTTCTTTCCTGTTAAGCTTTGGTAATTCAGTTACACCTCCGTTATAGGTCACATGGGTAAACAAACGCCGTATCAAGGATAGATAGATAGACGTAGATAGATAGACAATTTCAACAGAAATTGTTTCAAATTTTCGGTTATTTTCGGGGACAATTTTGTGCGAGTCTGTTTGTGAGCGCGCGCGCGCGCGCGCGAACGAGAGAGAGAGAGAGAGAGAGAGAGAGAGAGAGAGAGAGAGAGAGAGTGAGAGATATCTTGTGAAGAGCTACCGTTTCACAAATTGAACGGTTTCAGTCTAAAAGAATACATTGCTAAAATATTTAAATCAACTGCTACTTTCTCGTAATTTCCGGGATTGTGGAAAGATTTTTTCTACGCAGGCTCAGCCTTAATATCAAGAACAAAAAGAGAAAAGAAAAATGAAGAAGGAAAGAAACACCTTCCTTCCCTTTCGGAGCGTCTCGTGCAAACAGAGATAAATGATCTAACTAACGGTGCAATCACATTTCTATCTCTCTCCTTCCCAGCCACATTTTATTTATGCGTCTCGATCAATGATCTTGCAGTAATAAGTCAGGCGCATTCGAAATCAAAATGTGTGTGAGAGAGAGAGAGAGAGAGAGAGAGAGAGAGAGAGAGAGAGAGAGAGAGATTAAAATCTCCCCTTTCTAAGGGCGGTGTTTACAACCGGTCGCCACCCTTCTATCCTCCAAAGCCATCCGTAAATCCCTTTCCAGGAAGGTGTTTTCCATTTGGGATCTGTCGATCTGATCTCAACAACAGAACAAGATTTTAAAGCAAGCTGAAGTCCTAACAATTATTTTCTTTTTGTTGAAGAAGGACTCACCTTCTAAATGCACTTTATCTTAAAAAAAAATAATGGAAATTGAAAGTGTCCTAAACTGAAGCAAAGAAATAAAAGACTGGAACATGTTTTGGTCCAACTGTCCCATATCACTTTCCAATCAGGGGAAGGTCACAATGGCTGACTATCTCGCCTGGGAAGGTCTCTGGAGGACCCTGAAGTGGAGGGGGTTACAGACATGGCACTGAGGAGGAAACTTTGGAGTGGCACTCGAGGGCTCATCATCAGGTGGTGATGATCCTCCAAGGATGATGAATTGGCATGGCCGTGTCGAAGGGTTATTGATGGAAGGCGATAGACCAACCAAAGACCCCATCATGGGGGTTCCCCCAACCCCCCCTCTCTCAGCTTGCGAGTTTTGTGTCTGTGTGGCGACGAAAAGATAAATACAAAAACAGGAAAAGAAGGAAGTGTTGAATGGGGCGCGTCTCAGTGATGGAAGAGTGTCATCATATAAGATCAAGAGGTTGATGTCAGTAGCCAAACACGTGTTCTTGTTCTTCATCTCTCTCTCTCTCTCTCTCTCTCTCTCTCTCTCTCTCTCTCTCTCTCTCTCTCTCTCTCTCTCTCCCTGCTTTAGTATTGGTTAAGAAATTTTTTCCACTTTCGTATTAGTGTTCTTACTTCTTTTCTACAGCAGAATATACGATGTACTATTTATTAATTAGTGGCATCACAGCAAATCATAATTAAAATGTATCGTCCTTAAATCGCCCTGCCTTCCTGGGTTTTTCACCTTGTACCTCTTACGCCCTCCTTCATAACACGATTTCACATCCATTCTTCTTAGAAACACATCCACTCTTCAGAGATAATGATATTAAAGCCTCCTGCTTAAGGGCATTAGTCATAACAGTCTTCGAGCAATGACATGTGCTCTTGTCGGGGCATCAGGCCCATCCCATCCCGACACCGGAACCCTTGAATATAACTGCTCCGGCTGACAGTCTTCCTTTCACGAATTTCGCTCATAAACATCCGTATCATCGTTTGAATAGATTAAAATATAGGATTTAGGCCAAAGGACAAGCACTGGGACCTATAAGGCCATTCAGCGCTGAAACGGAAATTGACAGTAAAAAGGTCTGAAAGGTGTAACAGGAAGAAAACCTTGCAGTTGCACTATGAAATAATTGTTAGGAGAGGGTGGAGCGCAAGATGGAAGTGATAATATGAACGGAGGTACAGTAAAACGAATGAAAGCGGTTGCAGCTTGCGGGGCGAAGGGACGCTGCAAAAAACCTTTAGCAATGCCTACGGTGCACCTCGTGAGGCACACTGATGGCAGTACCTTCTTAAGGGGTGCGCTATCGTTTGGCCGCTTCCTCAAAGCTTAATTAATATGGAAAATTTTCACTTCAATTCTTAGAGCGTCAGCGCTTTGATTTGGTGAGAAGCGCTCATCTCACAAAGTCAGAATCGTTTCTTCGCAGAAATATGTGGTGATGCATGTATCGCATTGTCGTCATCCTTATCCCGTTGAGATTGTGAATGGTACTCTTCTTGGAGAACTTCAGTTCCCTTATTATGTTCGACTGTCATAGTGAACGCTGCTCACTTCACAGATCTGCAATATCCTTATTCTGGGGAGATTCCTATATGCCAAGTTGGTCATCCAGATTTTTTTTTCCTGTAAAACCAAAAGGGGAGGATGCACTGCTGACGTAATGTACCACTTCTTTAAGCAAAATTTGTTTTACTTTTGTTTTGTATTTTGTTTGCTATTTATTTTATATATGCTTCATTTGACTAGGCTTCTTTTTGTAACATTCTTCCATAACCCCAGTTCGGTTGAAACGTCTCCATTTACTTTTTACGGTCTACCCTTAAAAGCAGATGTTTTGCTTTTTTTTAGATCTTTGCCGTAATCATACACGTTCTCTTCCTATTCTGACTTCTTTTATCCTTCCCTCCTTCTTCTCTCCTTCTTCATCTCATCTTGATAATACTTTCAGAAAGACCATTAACAACCCTACAGTTGCAACTACTATTTGGAAAAGCAAGATATTACAAGTCCACAGGCTCCAGTAGAAAAATATAGCCAAGTACGGCGAAATAAGAAGAGCAGGGAAGCATAAACAATATGAGTAAAATGACAAAGGAAAACAAATGAGATATAGCAACTTCTGAAGTTTCAGCTACATGACTAGGAAGGTCATTCTACAAATGAAACTTGTGGGGAACTGCAGGTACTGAGCCTTGCCAAAGAACAACCAAGATTTAGAATTACATGCATGTCTAGTACTATGTGGTGGATCGTATAGTCTTGGAGGATCTCAATGGAATGAATGATTAAAATCATGAAAGGTATTAAAAGCATGCAAAATGAATTAGATGAAGAGATAGAAAGTGTTTAGTTAGATAAACAGACAGGACATGAAACGAAGATAAATTTATTTTAAGTCATTTATGCAAATGTTCGAACAGAAAGTTGAACAAATAAACAGATACACTGATAGATCCTTGAAATAAAAAAAAACTACGAAATGCGAAAGTGTCACCATCTCCAAAGTAAATCAAAACCTCGCCTAATCAAAAGATGAAAGACACCAAACGCGAATAAGTACCCAGGAAGGAAAATTTCTGTTGGAGAGTGATATAAACTTAAATTTAGAAAAAAATAAGCAAAAATAAATATTTGCTCAGGTTCTGTCTTGCCACTCGGGTATTGCGTCGACAACTGCCTTGCCGAGGCAGAACAACAGCGAAAGACAATATGTCGTCAGTGCGGAAAGAAAATGCCAAGGAAAAAGAAGAAATTCCACCCCACTCCGCCTTATGAGAAAAGTTTTCCACAGTTTGCGGTGGGTCTCCGGAAGAAGATATATATCATCTCTTCCTTAATTTGGAGAGAACGCGAGGGGATTAAAGGATAAGAAGCGATGATACAGCCAGATGAATATTAAAACACTCCCCACTGCAAGATATTAGGATCCTTAGCCCTCCGACCTCATGAGAAATAGGACGGCATTCTGCTGCTGCGCCTTCTGCAGGAATAAACACGTGACGAGAGAATTGCTGGTCAAGAGAAGGCTGGGTTGCTCTGCTGGTTTAATAAGGCATAATTGATTTAATATTGTTTTCATCACTGTCTATGTTGCTTTAATATCCATGTCATTATTCTTCTTGGCGATTTAATATTATCATTGTCGCATTTATTTTACTAACGCTATCACCGTTGTTTTTGTTGGATTAACATCACCATGGTTAGTAAGTTTTTATTATCATTGCTGTTTACTCATTAACTGTCACATCATTAAGAACTATTGCCGCTCACACTAGACTCTAAAGGTCTGACGCATGGACTGCAAAAGCCGAGAGTGACAGTTGCAGGTTGAGGAAGAGGGATGTGAAACACTGCTGTTTTAATAGCGAAACTGTTGAGACAAATTAAGAACTCTATTTCCTTTTCATCTGATTTCTCCTTCATTTTCATTGTGGAGTGCATCGTGATAATTTATCTTCGTGATTGAGAAGAATGCAACTAAATATATATATATATATATATATATATATATATATATATATATATATATATATATATATATATATATATATATATATATATATATATATATATATATATATATATATATATATATATATATATATATATATATATATATATATATATATATATATATATATGTATATATATAATATATATATATTCAATATATATATATATATATATATATATATATATTATATATATATGTATACATTAATCCTTCAACTACGATTTATAGACAAGGGCCTGTCAGATAGTGATGAAATCCGGATAATGGCAAGTAAAAAAATTTAGGGTTGTTCAAGGGCAACTCTGTATCGTTCCTCACTTAACCTTGTCAATACCACATAACTGTAAACACTCAGTATGCTTATGAACAGCAACTATCACACTTTAAACTGAAAACTTTATGCACAAGGCAATTATCTACTATTTCTCCATATTTGTAACAAAATATACGGCATAAATACACTTGAAAAAATGTAACCCTTTCTTTTTCTCTCTTGTAAATGACACAGCTCAGTAGGCAGGTAGCCTACCTTTGTTTACCAACAGCCTACGAAGGTTTTATGATGATTAATGCATTTTTATGCCATATAAAATTACCATACACATGATACAAAATGTGCATGTGTGAACTATTGACTTAGGGTAGCCTAGGTGTTGCTCTCACAGTATCATTTGCATAAGTCAAATAGGCTATTACAGCTGTATTTAAGATAAAGGTAATTGTAATGAAACTGTAATTTTACTTACAGAGCCCACTTATACTACATTACTGTGTTATCTTATATTATCATCGTGATGTGTATAAAAAATCCAACCGTCCGTCCGCCATTTGTAATGTTTATGTTCTCAGAATCAACTGATTGAGCCTACTAAGGATAGAATTAGGAGACATTTTTTTTAATTGCTAAAGGAAATGGATGTATTAATGGAATTGTTATTTTTATTTTTGTACATAAATGTCAAATAGGTATGCAAAGATAAAAATAACATTCTTTAGGTTAAAGTAAAATCTCTCAAAATTGCAGAACATCTGTTTCCAGATTCGTTTGTCTACATCATACGTGATGATGTTTATGTTGGTTCTTTGGTAAGTGGTTGTTGGTTATAAAAGATGGTAATGAATTGTTACATAAGCCCCAAGCTTGGTAATCTTGTTTGAATGCCTAGCCTAGTACAATCTACCGGAAATGAAATTCATTCAGTTTGTAATACAGTGTTTGTCTATTACATTACATCACCTGTGTTCAAAGCAAATTCATCCTAAGAACACTACAAAAAGTAGCTGATCAATGAGAATATGCAGTAAAAATATAGAGTAAATGAGAATAATGTAGCATAAAATATTAATAAAATAGTGAAGGAGTGTGTGTATGTGTGTGTGTTACTTTATTGTTCTTTCTCTCTCTGCTTCTCTCTTTCTCTATATCCCATCTCAGTACTGTACATACCCTTAATAAATTTTAAATTACTGTGTCATAAAAATAAAAACATGAAACCAAACGAACTCCAGGAAGTTCACGATGCCCTCCAGTGGATGCGTGCATACATACGTACATGTTGTCATTTTTTTGTTTGCTTTACATGATTGTCTGTACCACATTACAAGTTTAGTCAGCTCTAAATATGATTATCACATGTAACATAATAGTACATAAAACAGAATATTTGATCACTTTTGATACTTCATCTCTAATCACCATAAAAACATTTAAAATGCGTAATAAAGGAGTGCATATGTTACCGTAATTAGGCTTCGATGTAAACATACATACCTCAGTTATTGTTCTCTCACCCTATCTCCACACAACTCCTCTTCACCCATGATGCCCAGTCATCCGACCACCCCGCTCCCCCACCTCCACAAAGAGGCAATTTTTCATATTTTTTTTTTTTAGATTTATATATATCACATATCATAGGGGCCGTGGTCCAGATGTGCCGGATAATGTCAAGTGCCAGATAATGACAATCCGGATAATTGAGGGATTACTTGTTTATATATATATATATATATATATATATATATATATATATATATATATATATATATATATATATATATATATATATATTATTATATATATATATATATATATATATATATATATATATATATATTATTAAAACAGCAATGTTTCACATCCTCTCTTCCTCAACCTGCAATTATCACTCAGCTTTTTGCATTGCATGCATCGAACCTTTGTGTTTGTGTATATATATATATATATATATATATATATATATATATATATATATATATATATATATATATATATATGTATATATATATGTGTGTGTGTGTGTGTGTGTGTGTAATACCAACATAATTGGCAATTATACCTTCTAGATTTTTAGGCATAGCAAGGTAATTGGTGAAAGATTGTGACAATAACACTCAGCTGCAAAATCGCTGTTATCTGTAATTAAACAAGTTGACGCAGTGATGTCTCTTGGCCCTGCAGAATGTTATGGCATCGACGAGAGACGATAATCATTATTCGCATGAATTCCACCTCGATAACTGCAACTCCTGCAATTATTACTATTAGTACTCATGTGCCATCAATGTTCTTGCTGTTCAGGGTAAACTAAATTATTTTTTAATGATAAGATACCTCATTTGCATGGGTATTTGATTTGTATATGAAGTGTGTGTGTGTGTGTGAGAGAGAGAGAGAGAGAGAGAGAGAGAGAGAGAGAGAGAGAGAGAGAGAGACTTATGATTCATTTTAACATCTGCGTGAATCGTGCAGTATGACTGTAAGGATTCGACACATTGTTGATAAGCAGCCTATGTAATCTTAGGAAGTTAATAATGCTATGGAAGATTTACTTAATGCTGTCTTATCCTCGATTCATTAGTTTAACAAGAAAAATGCCTGTGACATCTGTCTTGCTGGGACTCTGAAGCCACTATCTGTGGAGGGAAACGGCCAATGTAGATATATATATATATGTGTGTGTGTGTGTGTGTGTGTGTGTGTGTACATAAACACACACATACACACACACACACACACACACACACACATATATATATATATATATATATATATATATATATATATATATATATATATATATAGAGAGAGAGAGAGAGAGAGAGAGAGAGAGAGAGAGAGAGAGATGGAATATAATTGGCGTCAAGGGTCTCAACGGTCAACTTGCCTCAACCTCCATAATTGAATGGAGAGACCTCTGGAGTTAGGAACCGATGAATAGAGTTCCATGTATTTGATCATTACACTCTCTGTTGAACCTCGATATATCATTTATAGATTTATCATTCTAAAGCTTCTTATCATTTTCTATTTTATTTACATGCAATTACCAAAGCTATTGCATTTATTTGAGTTCAGAATTTTATTTTTACCATTGCATAAACAATGATAATATGATTTCCTCTTTCATCGAGTTCTTTTTCTTATTACGGTTATTTACCTGTCTTGATTATGACTCTTGATGCGAAAAATGACGGTACCAGCAAAAATTAAAAAAATTAAAAAAACGGAAGGGAGAAAAAATAATCCCAAATGCCAGCTGCAGTGGTGAATTCAATTATTATACAATGGAACGTCATGGAAACAAGAGAAAATGGAAGCATTGGGCAAATTCCAAAGCCTGGCTCCTATCCCAGCTTTCTGGGTACTGCTGATGTCAGCAAAGAAAATAATATTTGAGATAATGAGCTCTCGACCTGCCAGGTGTTACATAGCTACTCTCCGCTTATTTTGATTCGACGAAGCGAAGTATTTCCCAGTTCGTTCAGGACTTAAGCAAATCTCTTAATGCATTATAGAAAGAGCTGAAAACTGAAAGTGCAAAATATAAATTTTCAAATACAAACAGACAAACAGACAGAAGCGGGGTTGGGAGAAATTTGTAATAAATAGCTGAAAATATTAATATTGTTATTCATTAGGCATATATATAACAGACGGCCAATTGGTGGAAAAGCAGAAGCCGTAACAAATAAATAAACATATGGATAAAGCAATGATGGAGAGCCTGTAGAGTAACTTGATTCCAAGACAAGATGGAATGCTGTTTGGACGGCAGTCACGCAATCTCAAGGTTTTAGATCTTTTATTATTATTATTATTATATTATTATTATTATTATTATTATTATTATTATTATTATTATTATTATTATTTCAGTAGAGGAAACTTATTCACATCGAACAAGCAAACAGGGCCACTGACTTGAAATTCATGGTTTCAAAGAATGTTAGTTTTCACATCCCACTGCAGACCCCACACTGCAGCAGTAACTGATCATGTTACAGAGCCAGTGATTTTTCATCGCACTGGGGGAGACGCGAACCCTTGACATCTGAGTGGCATGCCACGACACTAACCACTACATCAGCAGACCAGAGGTCATAAACTGACACAAGACAGTTAAATATGGTAATGTGATGAAAAAATATGACTGAAAGGAAGAAGGACACAGAGAGAGAGAGAAAAAATCAGATACAAACAGATTAGGAAGAAACAGTAAAGAGGAGAATATCATAAGAAAATTATCATTCTATAAAAGAGAAAGAGAGATTCTGCCCATGGAGAATCAACACGAAGACCTCTAAAGAAGAAAATGGCCCAAACTTCGGAAGTGTTGTGATCCCTTGACAGCTGAGCTCCCTTTGCCAAATGTGGGACCAAATTCCTCTTTCCTGAAGGTGACGCTGTTTCAACTTGGATCGCTGGCCCGTCCTCGGATGTCTGTCTCCTGCTCTCTCCCGGAGGGCAGCAGTCGTCTTGGATCGCTGTCAAAAGACCTTGTTATTATTACTGGGTGTTTTGGCGTTTTTATCTGATCTGTGTGTGTTCTTCGCTTACGTACACACATGCATACATACATACATACATACATACATACATACATACATACACACACACACACACACACACACACACATATATATATATATATATATATATATATATATATATATATATATATATATATATATATATATATATATATATATATATATATATATATATATATATATATATATATATATATATATATATATATATATATATATATATATATATATATATATATATATATTAGTATGTGTGTGTAAGTACCAGTTGCTCTCTTTCTAGTAAGTTTTTTTCTCTGCCTCTCTATCACACTGAATCTATTAAGTTATTTGGATAGCTATTTACATGTCATTCTAATTGTCTTTACCAGGGCTATATCTCAGTCCTAATTTCAAACCACACTGGGTATTCGGTTTCTGTCAGTGGGCCACCACTCACGTGGTCATATTAAGAAAATCCTGTCTTTTAAAAAACAATATGTTGTTGATTAATGTTATTTTATTTTCGTGAAATATAATTTAATATGGAGGTGAATTACAGCATGCATTGTCATATGATAGAATCAACAATTCTATGTCATCAAAGAAAACTATTTTGAAATCGACCATATTGATCTACACATTTCTTTTATTTTTACTTAATTTTTGTGATTATTATTTCAATCATTTCACTTGGTTTCTGTTTCTGTCAGAGCTTAATTACCAAGTTAAAAAGCTTTTTCCATTTGTTCTAGATTGATATTAAATGTGCACATTTTTTAAATAATAATAATAATAATAATAATAATAATAATAATAATAATAATAATAATAATAATAATAATAATAATAATAACGGCTTTGTAAAGCAAAGGAAGTTGCAACCAAGTTTTACTTTTCAGATTTTCTCTCTAAATTGATCAAGAACTAATGACTTTGTAAAAATCAAAGGAAATTGCATAAAAGTAAGACAAGGGGCTAATACTTCTGTTATATTTTTTTGACAATGAAGTTAAAACAAATCTTATTTAAATTGCACTCTGATGAATGTATATGCATATTCAGGTTCATATTCAAGCCTTCTCTTTGCTCTCGAAAATAAAACTACCGAACGTGAAATTATTCGAGTTAAAGAGATATTTTGCAAACATGGTAATGTATTTCTGATTTTATCAATAAAGCACTTCATAAAGCAAGAAAACCTTGGTATGGAATAAAAAAAAGAACTTTTTCTTAAGGAAGATAAACATCTAATGCCCCAGACACGACAAAACACCATTTCTGTGAATACCTGCCTAGAAAATTATACAACAGCCGGGGTGTACAAGAACACTTTAGTCGTTAAAAAGGTGTTATAGGTCTGGAAAACTAGAGGAAAATAAAACCGTCTATTTATAAGTTACGATATAGGTCTTGTGGCAAGGTTTATACTGATGAATCTTTAGATTCTGACTGAAGACAAAGAGAACAAGAGATGCCATCAGATGAGGAGATAGATACAGTGCTGTTCTTTACATCTGCCACAGGAAAATCATCCTCTAGTTTGATAATATTGACCATTGACAATTTGCCTTAAAATAAGAACTCAGTTTTTCTTCTGAGGGGAGGACGGCGGATGGCCAACATCTAGAGCTCAGAATGTGCATCTGTACATACACACACACAAATATATATATATAAACAATAAATGTAATTAATAAGATGACTTACCTTGGTATACATCTATTTAACAGAGAATGGGAAGGTCGCCTTCAAACCAGTTAGGTAACTTTAAATTGAATTTATTTACAAGCTGAGCAATCAGAAAATTAATATGAAATGGCTGACTGAGCGGCAAACAAGGCACATGCCATGTGCAGTAAAAGTAAGACTATACATAGCAAATAAATAAATCTGAGAATGGCTACAGCCCGGAAAGAGTTGGACACACAAATGAAAACCAATGCTGTTGAGACTGCCTGATAAACAATACTGAGTGGCGATTTTAGCACAACGTGAGCACAGGCACTGGGCCAGTAATGTGCCCCAGGACCGCTGATGGTCAGAAGAGTCTTGCACGTAGCAAGATGGTAGTAAACGTCTAAGGCAATTTCGTTCTCAAGGGCAGGAGCAGAAAACTCCAAGAGCCAGATAACAGGATCCTGGAAAAAAATTCCATGTTAGCATTCAGATACATGGTCTTTCTTTCACATGAAATTACTTATTCACGATGGAAGAAATTATCAATTAAATTAGCACATGGTAACACTATGGTGGGAATGCTTTAATCATTATCACAGAACAAACTTAATTTATGCTTGGAACAAGTCATGAGGGCAAATGTGCATGCTAGGCTATGGGAAATGAAGGGGCTTTGTTTTGGGAGAAAGAAAAGTTGGAAATACTGAAAATGGAGAGAAATTCACGAGAATGAAAAGAGCACTAGTGTTACTTGCAACTTCAAGACATACCTTATTGCATCTGTGCATGGAGCTCGCTTGCAAAAGATGAATTCCAGCTGCAGAAGTCCCAAAACATGGCCAGTGTAAGAGGGAAGGACAGCACCAGCTTAGCGCTGTGGAGGTCTGATGCGGAGTGACGGAGAGAGATCACCGAGGCATCCCATTCGATTTCTAGTGATGGGCACAGGACATCAGTAGATCTGGAAGAGCAATAACAACCAGTACAATGATCAAAGGAAAACAGGTCTTATAGTTAAACCTACTAAGGGTCAGCATAGCAGCCCAATTACTGTCCTGACTGGTCCTTCTTCCCTAACGGCTTTCTGTCTCCCAAAATCCCTAGTGGGGTCTCCCCCCGCCGCCATGAAATTTTATATCCTAACTAACGGATTGGAGGGACGAATTTTCTAAATACGTGAAAATATATACAGTATATACATACACACACACATACACACACACACACACACATATATATATATATATATATATATATATATATATATATATGTATATATATATGCATATATTTATATATATATATATATATATATATTTATATATAACCTATATATATATATATATATATATACATAATATATGAATTAGCTATGTGTGTGTACATATGCACATTTTCTGTGTATACAAGATTTACTATACCCACAAAGCATGAACAAAAATTGAATTAGCTTCAGAAGGGACCACCTGCCGTCCTCCTCAGAAGAAATCTGATTTTAATTTTAAAAATAGCTGTAACAGGTTTCTGTCAGTGTTTGCAGCATTGTTAAAAGTTGGTCAATATTATCAAACTAGAGGATGATTTTCCTGTGGCAGATGTAAAAAACAGCACTGTATCTATCTCCTCTTCTGATGGCATCTTATGTATTCATTGTCTTCAGTCAGAATCTAAAGATTCATTAGTATAAACCTTGCCACAAGACCTATATCGTAAATAGACGGTTTATTTGCCTCTAGTTTTCCAGATCTGAACACCTTTTCAACGACTTTTGGATATGCTCATCACTATAGAGCCTTAGATCCAAATGGAGAAATTCTGACATCAGTATCAGGATCTGTACCCGAATTCGGTATATCAGAACGATATCACGGTTTCAGATTAATCTGAAATTTCATCTAAAGCGAACTATTTTCCTATTGACTGAAGTAGAAAAGGAAAGGCAAGGTTAAGTTTGGTATGCACCTAACCTCACCTTCCCTTTTTCTTTTTTCTCTCAGATCTTTTATTTAAGGCCTGTCCACAAACGACCACTACATTGCCATGCTGTCGACCTGACACCTGAAGGTATAATATTCTTGAGGTCAAGTTGGCGTCATGCATTTCGGTACACTTCAAAGGAGAGTCTAATGTCCCGGTGTATAGCAAACACGAACCTGTTGACAATGCTACCTGTGAAACAAAAGTCGCTAAATAATCAAAGCACGTTTACATGACAAGATTAATATCAATTGAGTAACTTTTCCTATGCGTAACGCATACTGCATTAAAGTTTGAAACACTCAATTTATATAGTTAAAGTAATAAATCCCTTCTATCATGACGTGGCTATATTCTTTTCCTCTCTCCTTCTCTCTCTCTCTCTCTCTCTCTCTCTCTCTCTCTCTCTCTCTCTCTCTCACATGCTCATTTTAGTGCAGCAGATAAAATCATTTTTTCACTAAAATACTTTAGTTAATGATACAAGCATGAAATTTGGTACACATCTTCTCGAGACATAGGCTACTTGTTGAAAATTACTGGGTGCCCACTCAAAATTCCGAAATGGCTGCCGTTTTTCAAGATAGCTGCTAGTCAAGGTTTTAACATGGGGCTCGTGGGCCTCTGGTCATGTTTTTATGCATTTGTTTTGGTTATATACATTTTAGGCAAAGTTACCAAGCACAAGTAAAATGTATTTCTGTTAAAGATTTCATAAGCATATATAAATAAAGATGTATCCAATACAGTAGCCAAAAAATCTTAAATAATCACATCTCAGTATTCAGTAGTCATGGAAAAATGTCTTCCTGTTCAATATAGTTTGCAAGTCCATATTTAATTTAGGTGGTGGTTTTATCTTTAGTTTTAGTTTAAAAGAGTGAATGTCAGCACACAAACAGGGCACATTAATGACTTCACTGCTGTGTAACTCAGCATGGGGTTCAGTGTCAGCTAATCTTGCTATACTTATGCTGCACCTAGCTTTGCTTTAGTGTAGATTAGTAGTTTAGTGTCCCAAATGCTGTCTAATAGCCCCATATCAAATAGGTGGTAGAAAGTATATATATAGTTAGTAGATCTAGTTAGACAGCCACACCTGAATTGACAGGAGGTGCCAGCATGGGAGAGCCAAGCCAAGGCTAAGTGGGGCTCTACATGGCTTGTTCATGTACACGATGACTGGAAAGTAGGAACCCATCATTGGCTCATGAATTCATGAAGGGTAATTTTGTTGTACTTAAGACCAAGCACGAATTCTCAGATCTTGCTCTTGATCAAGCACATGAACAGGTAAATGCTGTCATTAAGGGTGATGTTGGAGCCACTGGGCTCACTGAAAATCCATCACCCCTGAGGAGAGGGATGGTCTCTGGCCCTGAGGTGAGTCATCTGGTGTCCCTCTATAAAACTGAGACACAAATGAAAGAGGCTAGTGATCACTTTTTTTCACCATGAGCAGACTCCAGAAATTATCTCAGGCCCTGCAAGACTTGGGAACCCTTTTCAGGAAGACAGTGCAGATTTGTTTGCAACAGACTCTAAAGATGTAGCTCATCCTAGCTCAGCCGAGCTTGTTCATACTAACTTAGAGAAAGGAAAGTCCCAGCACAAGGAATCTGTGAAAAGCTTGGCTGACAATCCAACCTCATTCTACGAGCCCATCAGGAAGAACAGGCTTGACTTCTCTCAAAATAAGTCTGTTACAGAACCATCAAAACAGAAACAGCTGAAAGAAGAATGTCAGCTTTTCTCCAAGCTATTCATCTCCTGTCAAAGCAGGGAATGCAACCTGCAGGAATTCTTTAAGAACGAGAATTTATGTTTCCTGCATCTTTGAGTGTGGGGGGAAAGATTTACAGCTGTCAGAAGTCCTAACTCATCTCCATACATGAG
>NC_089788.1:33675767-33700767 GCF_040412425.1 Macrobrachium rosenbergii | reverse complement strand
CATGTCCTCGATAGGGTTTCTCTAGGTTCGCTGGAACTTGGTGGGTCTTGAAGGATGGTGTCTAATTCCATCCTTCCGTGGTTCTCTTGATATGGGTTGTTGACCAATACCTGCTCTGCCCTGTCGAGTTCTTGGTGAGCGTCCTTCCAGGTGGGCGAGCTGGAAATAGCCATCCTGACGTAGGCCAGGATTACGCTAGACGAGTACTTTTTATGGCATCCATTCTCGTTGTTCGTGCACAAGCCTGTGTTGCTTTCCTTCCTGCCCGTCAATACCAGAACTTGGGTGGTCTCAACTTGGAATATAATTTCGAGGATCACGCCGCTGGTTTCACACAAGGAGAACTTGGTGAAAAGGCTTTCGATGTCCACAGAAACAATAAGGCCGATTGTGGAGACGTCCTTCACCTTCTAGGACCTGAAGTGATGAAACATCCTCCCCACTAAGTTCCAGTGGATCCAGAGAAACCCCTGCGAGTGCATCAAGGGGAAAATCATAGGGTCGTTAAGGGCGTGAACGTCGCTGGAGGATGCACCCAGCTTTTGCATTCGTGGCTAACTTGACGGGGACGTGAATACTTACAAACAGAGTCACTCTTGCGCTATATGGTTATTGATTCTCAGACCTCGGCAGTAGTGGTGGTGTTTGTGACAAACTCTAACATTATGCATTTTCTTTTGTGACAAAGCTAAATGTAAAATATAAGTTCTTTTAACATAAAACTCGAGGGAAAATCGCATGTGCCATTGTCTTCTTAAATGCCTGATTTCAATGCCGAATTAAAAGGGTTCGTTGAGGATGCATTTAGTATATTATTTCTCTTTTATTACTATATGAGAGTCTCTCACTGTCCCTTTCACCTTTGTCTGAATACAATAAAGGTTAATCTCACTCAATCCCTCTGCATCGCTCGCCTTGAAGTAACTCCTCATATCAGTCTCCATTTTGCACATGTATTGTTTTCACTTATAATTTAACTCAAGTGCAGCTACCTCATTTTAATCTCGTTTCGTGTGTTCATGATTTCCATTTACGTCTCCCTCGCCCTCTTTGTTTCATGAAATCTCACCTACCACCCCTCTCTCTCTCTCTCTCTCTCTCTCTCTCTCTCTCTCTCTCTCTCTCTCTCTCTCTCTCTCTCAGATATGGAAAAAGTCTTTGGCTGGATATGGTAGAAAATTATTGCAACAAAGAGTAACAGGATTTCTGTTGAAAACCTAATTAAAACGCAATAAATAAAAAAATATATATATATATAATAAGATATCTAAAGATATTTACGTACTAACTGTATGTAATTTTTGTTTGTTAAATATACAGAGAATGAAAAAGTTCCGGAAAAAATGGCATGTGAAGACGTATTACTACAAAACAATATCGACGATGACCAATAAAAAGCAAAAGATAACAGATCCTGCTAGCTCGTCAAGACAACGCTAGACAATACGAGAAACATTAGTTTTTAGAACTGAGAAACGTCAGTCAGTCATCACATCTCAGATTCGGCATATACATAAAGTTACAGGTTTAATCATCTCAGGAACAGTATGGGGTGGGGGTGGAGGGGGATCTGAATAGGGAGGGGGTGCAGCGGGAAAGGGAATGGAGCAGAATTATAAGGCTTATGAAACTATTCCAATTTGTCTTTAACGATCCAAGGACGCCTAAATTGCAAGATGCATCAGCTTTGGCCGCGTAGCTGTTTACTTGCTGCTGCAACGGCGCTGAAACTGAGGCAGACCTAATTCAGGAGGGAAACGGGAACTAAGGGTGAGGCCGAAAGCAGAAGCACCAAAACTGCTTTCGTGGATTCCGAAGGTCGATGACGTCAGCATTTCTAGGACTTTGCCTTTAAGAAAGGACGCGTTCTCTGCCGCTGCTCATCTGATAGTTACGGTTACTATTTACCTCCAAATTAAAATCCGGTTGTGTGTTAGCTTCCACATTTGAAGTAACGTCATGTGTAAGATGTGATTCAGTCACAATTTTACTCTAAACACAAATGTTCAACCTGAATCTCGTTCAGCATTGCTCGTTTGCAAATCTTTTTTGTTTTGAATGGTAACATTCTCGTTCTGGGCTAGTCCAATGATGTTGGCTAGAAGAGGCAATAAGCAGTCCAAAAGTCATTTATATCATAATCAAACGTCAACTGTTCTTCCTTCGAAAATCTTTTTTTGTGTCACTTCTCATTTTCTTGATAGACTAGAAGACATGACGGCTATCTGAGAAGCTTATGAGCCGTTTACTTTGCCCGTGGTACGCTCCCGGGCCGTCTGTCCATCAGTCTACCCAATTGTAAGTAGGGGGTCTACAGGGTCATGAGAAATATATATATATATATATATATATATATATATATATATATATATATATATATATATATATATATATATATATATATATATATATATATATATATATATATATATATATATATATATATATATATATACTAACAGGACCTCATGCAAACTCGATGGTATCTAGTGGAGATATTTATTCAGAAAAATTTGTGTTGTTAGCGCATGTTATGAGGGCGTTATCTACAACCAGTCTGGCCATTTTTTTGGTGTTCCTGTGCAGAAAATTCATATTTTGCCAGTCTATTTAATGGTTATTTTCTCAACAATGTTTGGCAACTGCCGACGTCTGATTATAATGTCTTATGTTCTGCATGTGTTGTTTGCTTCGCTCTTTACAGGATTTGCCAGTTTCGCCATAGTAATGACAGGGTTGGCTATTACGGCTCATAGGATTTGCAGTCCCGAATTCTTAAATGAAGAGCTGGAATACCTGAAGGAGAGTTTTAAGAGATTAGGATACCCTAAGTATTGTGGGAATGGGCACACATCAAGACAAGAAAAAACTATTTTGGGGAGAGGGAAAGGATAGAAAAGGAACATTTGGCAGGGAAGAAATAATTACAGTCCCGGACAACAACTCCATTACACCCATCAACAGAAAGCTAGATAATTTCAAATTGATAGGCAGCTACAAAAACACCATTAGGAATAAAATAGAAACAAAAGTCGGTAGAGGGGGGAGAGATAAGAGGGGGGTATATATGGCAGTGTGTCTAGACTGTGAAGATAGGTGCTATGGCGAAACTGGCAAATCCTGTAAAGAGCGAAGCAAACAACACATGCAGAACATAAGACATTTTAATCAGACGTCGGCAGTTGCCAAACATTGTTGGGAAAATGATCATAAAATAGACTGGAAAAATATGAGTTTTCTGTACAGGAACACCAACAAAACGGCCAGACTGGTTGTAGAGAATGCCTTCATAACATGCGCTAACAACACAATGGTAGGGAACACTGGAAGCAGCTTTTAGGAGAGCATATCAAGAAAAATTGTACACTCCACAGTAGCAAGGAAACAAAAGAAAAATCCAAAAGGACACACGGGAAACGAACACCTGGATGAAGAAGCGGGCAGAGAAAGACCAAGGTACCGAGGGGGTGAGGGTCACACAGGAGGAGCAAGGCAATTATAGGATTAAAGTGCCAAGTACACAGATATAAATAAAGCTGGACTACAAGTCTGGTCATTGTACGATACTTGATAATGAGGACTGTGTCCTAGGAAGCTTGTAACTTTTTCAGAATAAATATCTCCACTAGATACCATCCAGTTTGAATGAGGTCCTGTTATTAATTCTACTAATGCACAGAGCAACTGTGTATGTGATAAAGTCAATATATATATATATATATATATATATATATATATATATATATATATATATATATATATATATATATATATATATATATATATATATATATATATATATATATATTTATATATATATATATATATGTATATATATATATATATATATATATATATATATATATATATATAAAAAGATTCTACAATGACCCATTTCTCATTCATGGTAACTTCAGAAAATACCCTCTATACATCAATACTCATTTGTGTTACCTGTTGTAAATATGTTTTGCTGTTGCATGTCAATATTATGTCCTAGTGAATTCCAGCTAAAGACTTGGGTACAAAATAACCTCGAAACTATACAGAAAATTACTTTTTATATTAGAAATGACCAGAAGCGTATAAATACTTGTAAAAACATGTTTGTTTGTCAGTTTTACGAAGTGGTTTTTAACACTACCTTTTTTAACCATAAAAGCAATCAGTTTCCATTTTCCATACAACCATCATCCCGTTTCAAAGGCTAGAGCTCAGGTACAAAACACAGATTGTTTGCCGCACGGAAGAGAATGAGGCGACATCTTTACACAGGTCCTTAAAATATATAAATACAATGTTCTCTCCTTTTTCTTCCTCACACATACAAACTATATAAGTATATGTATATATATATATAAATTCTATGTATGTATGTATGTATATATATTCCTATATATATATATAAATATATATATATATATATATATATATATATATATATATATATATATATATATATATATATATATATATATATATATATATATATATATATATATATATATATATATATATATATATATATATATATATATATATATATATATATATATATATATATATATATATATATATATATATATATATATATATATATATATATATATATATATGTATATATACTGTATATATATATGACTATTTATCACATCACCGTGATTCATATACAATCGGAAAGCTACAAACGTCCTTTAATATTCAATTCACTCTACCTCTCTTGTGGCCGACTGCGTTAGTGCGTCCCTGTAGTCCTGAATCCTCGTCCGTCGCTGGTTCGACCCCACGGGACGGTGGACTTATTATCAACTAAAAAATTCCCCTTCGGTAACATATATGAAAATATATTATTTCCGAGGTAGAGTGAATTGGATATTAAAGGACGTTTGTAGCTTTCTGATTATATATATATATATATATATATATATATATATATATATATATATATATATATATATATATATATATATATATATATATACTGTATGTATATATATATATATATATATATATATATATATATATATATATATATATATATATATATATATATATATATATATATATATATATATATATATATATATATATATATATATATATATATATATATATATATATATATATATATATATATATATATATAGAATCTACTATATATTTTATATACACATATATAATATATATATATATACATATGCAGAATCTACTGGTCACTTTTACCAGACACATATGTAATTCTAATAGCCACAGTTTTTTTTTTTTCTTCGCGCTTTTTTTGGGGATATGCTTGTAACTACGAAGCCGATAGATCAAAGGGAAGAATGAAGAGCCTGTGACGGCCGGCCGCGGGAAGCGACCCCAGAGTTACCTTAATCACAAGGAGGTCACGTGGTTAGGTGGGCAACGTGACCTCCTTGTGATTAAGGTAACTCGGGTTCGCTTCCGCGGCCGGCCGTCGCAGGCTCTTCATTCTTCCCTTTGGATCTCTTCATTCTTCCCTTTGGATCTATCGAAGAATTAGCATAGTTACAAGCATATCCAAAAAAAAATATATATATATATAAGAATTAGCGATATATTAAGAGGGAGCATTGTGGCTATTATATATATATATATATATATATGTATATATATATATATATATATATATATATATATATATATATATATATATATATATATATATATATATATATATATATATATATATATATATATATATATATATATATATATATATTCATTGTCACGAAGTGATCAAGTACCTGGTTATTATACAACTATTAAATCCAAAAATTTACATCACTTCAGCCAGATACCTGAAACCTCATAACAATAATATTACGACTGAACACTCTAAAAGTAACAGTGATCCCTTAAAACTTGCTTATCACTTGAAAAAATCAATCTAAGTTTATCAAGTTATGAGTGAGGTAATAACTATTAAGCAATAAACATACTAGAGGGGAAAGGGCATCACCCCCATCAAACAACTATGATTGTTTCCCTGGTCCTAATTCACTTCAAAAACACGAAGGAGAACATAACATATTTATCACTTACCTTGTGCTTACACAAATAACCCTATTCACTGGTGGTCAAAATGAAACACTGTGCTTTTAAAACTTAAATACAAAAATTTATTTCTAAGTTCAAAAGTTATATATAGAGTCCACAATCTCAAAAAAAATTTACTATTACTTAAAAACAACGTAAGATTTAATGAATTCTTAAACAGGATTAATTCACAAAACTTTGTTTTTATCAATAATTTACGTTAACTCAGCAAAATTCAAACTATTAAGATTTACTCCAAATTTGTAAAAGAAATCTTAACCCTTTCCTGCCCATTTGACGTCATATTACGCAACAACCCCCTACCCCCCTTCTTTTCTGACTGACGTAATTTTACATAAAATTTACCAACATTTTTCGTACGTGTGGTAGGGGTAAATTTTTTTTATTTTCGGACAGTTGGTGGTTTCCATAGGCTAAAGCATACCTTGGACCGTGTAACTCAGGCATCGATATGCCAGGCAAGCAGTCCCTATACTGCGCATGCGCAATTCCCTGGCATAGTAAATTTCTCACAATGAAATCAGCTGATCCTACCCACGTTTCTCTCTCGTATCTTACATTTTTTTTTATAAAATGTAGGATTACATTATTGGAAACACTCTGTTTAGCATCCTCTATTTTCTATAAGTTTTTTAGTTCCTCTACTGTGCATGCGCAAATCCATGGCGTAGTAAAATTCTCACAATGACATCAGCTGATCGCACCCACGCAGGCCTGGCAGGCCACAGCCGCCACACTTCTGTCAGAGACCATGCGTATGAGGTTGGGTAAACACGTGTGGCTGTTTACATACAGCGACGTCAATCGAGAACAGTTTCCAACATGCTTTCGCAAAGTTTTTACGGTAAAACTAGCGGAAATTCGTTAGTGCATCACATAAGAGACGTCTGGATTTTAGGCAGGGCTCTGAATCTCATTTTTCATTATCATATATATCGATATTTAGAGAATTTTGTTGGCTTTCTCATAAAAAATAATTCATTCACCTAACTGTTATAGCTTTTGAGCTACGAATGATAATGTTGACAACGGTAACATTTTTTTTTCGTTTCGAACAGCTTATAACGTCAAAATGAAACTGTTGCTGTTACCAAAGCCATTTTTCTTGACTCTCACTTTATTCCTCAACCTTTCCTCTACATTTTTGTATATTTACAAAGTAATTTCTATGAAAAAATCCGAGGTAAGGCTCTTCAAAAAAAATGTCTAGCGAAAATTCTCACCGTATGCCTGGCGACGCGCTCTGTTTCTTATCCACTTTTCTATCAATTTTTCACCAACTGGACTTATTCGTTTTTCATTGTTTTATATGTCGATATTTAGGGAATTGTATTGGCTTTCTCATAAAAAATAATTCATTCGCCTAACTGTTATAGTTTTTGAGCTACGAACAATAATGTTGACAACGGTAACTTTTTTTTTCGTTTCGATCAATTTATAACGTCAAAATGAAACTGTTGCCGTTACCAAAGCCATTTTTCTTGACTCTCACTTTATTCTTCAACTTTTCCTCTACTTTTTCGTATATTTACAAAGTAATTTCTATGAAAAATAACCGAGATAGGGCTCTTCAAAAAAAAAATGTTTCTAGCGATAATTCTAACCATAAGCCGGGCAGAGCGCTCTGTTTCTCACCCTCTTTTCTATCAATTTTTTCACCAACTGGACTTATTCGTTTTCCATTGTTTTATATGTCAATATTTAGGGAATTGTATTGGCTTTCTCATAAAAAATAATTCATTCGCCTAACTGTTATAGCTTTTGAGCTACGAACGATAATGTTGACAACGGTAACATTTTTTTTCGTTTCAATCAATTTATAACGTAAAAATGAAACTGTTGCCGTTACCAAAGCCATTTTCTTGACTCTCACTTTATTCTACAACTTTTCCTCTACATTTTCGTATATTTACAAAGTAATTTCTATGAAAAATAACCGAGATAGGGCTCTTCAAAAAACTTTTTCTAGCGATAATTCTCACCATACGCCGGGCAAATCGCTCTGTTTCTTACCCTCTTTTCTATTAATTTTTTTCACCAACTGGACTTATTCGTTTTTAATTGTTTTATATATCAATATTTAGAGAATTTTGTTGGCTTTCTCATAAAAATAATCCATTCGCCTAACTGTTATAGCTTTTGAGCTACGAACGATAATGTTGACAACGGTAACATTTTTTTGTTTCAATCAATTTATAACGTCAAAATGAAACTGTTGCCGTTACCAAAGCCATTTTTCTTAACTCTCACATTATTCTTCAACTTTCCCTCTACATTTTCATATATTTACAAAGTAATTTCTATGAAAATAACCGAGATAGGGCTCTTCAAAAAAACTTTTTCTAGCGATAATTCTCACCATTCGCCGGGCAGAGCACTCTGTTTCTTGCCCTTTTTCTATCAATTTTTCACCAGCTGGACTTATTCGTTTTCCATTTTTTATATGTCGATATTTAGAGAATTTTGTTGGCTTTCTTATAAAAAATAATTCATTCACTGCCTAACATTCATAGTTTTTGGGTTACGAACGAAAATATAAAAATAAGGAAAGATTTTTTTTTTTCGTGAAATAACTCACATTTTTTTGTATTTAGAGGGCTGGGACTCTTATTCTGACTATTCCACCATAAAATATAAACATTTAGAAAAAAGGACAGCAAAATGAACGTTGTCGGCATAAAATTTTTATTTTTAACCGAATTTTCTAAATAATTATTTTTTCGCACTGTTGAGCACTCCCAGACACATCGGGGCTCATGTGCCCTCAGTGATGTGATAACTATACAGATATGAAAGGGTTAAGAAATGAAATCAGCACAAGTATTCGATTATAAAGTATCAACACATATAAAGTGCTAACTAAATGCATGTTAAATCACCAACACAAAATCTTTGGTTACACTGTGAAATTATAAACACAGGAACACATAAAAGAAATGTAAAGACAAGAACATGTAAAAATGCACAAAAACTTTATCAACTAAGGCAAAATCTGTTTAAAGATTATATCTACCTTTTTAAAAAAAGATTACATTCACCTTTTTCAAAAAAGATCACATTCAGCTTTTTAAAAGATCACATTCACCTTTTTACCATGGTAAAAAAATAAGTAAATACCACTTTACCTTATACAAGTCTCTGCACACCATTACACAACTCCTTTTTCCTCAGTAAAAATACTTGTACCTCAGGCCTGTTACAATACATTCTCTCTTATATCAGATGCTACTAAGGGAGCATTAAATATTAATAACAGTTCACAAAACTTATATGTTTGGGAGAGTAGCCAAAATTTTACACTCTTCTTACATGAAGAGGGAGAGAGAGGGAGAGGGGGGGAAACCACCCTATTTCTACCAAATCTCTATCTGAACTAACTTTGTTTTACCAATATCTCCTATGAGGTTAAACTGATAACATAAGTGGCTTCTAGGATCTCTCTCACATACCCACATCCTGTCTACCTGAGCAAACAAGCCTACAGGAAGACACATCTTATCTTATCACCAGCCAACAAACCCTTTGTAAGACTTGACAAATAGCTTCTCCCACAAACACTATTACAATTATTACAGTCCATATATGACAAACCCCTCAAAAAAATATATAAGCATTGCACAAAAACACACATACTACAAAACCACCTCATTATATTTCACAACACATGAGAAATATGGAAAATAACATATCAAAAATACAGAAAACATATTACTTTTATAGAATACACACATATCATAAGACATATCATTATTATATATATATATATATATATATATATATATATATATATATATATATATATATATATATATATATATATATATATATATATATATATATATATATATATAGTTTGTATGTGTGAGGAAGAAAAAATGGAGAGAACATTGTATTTATGTATTTATATATATATATATATATATATATATATATATATATATATATATATATATATATATATATATATATATATATATATATATATATATATATATATATATATATATATATATATATATATATATATATATATATATATATATATATATATATATATATATATATATATATATATATATATATATATATATATATATACTGTATATATATATATATATATATATATATATATATATATATATATATATATATATATATATATATATATATATATATATATATATTATATAATTAAAATCTGGAGGGTCTAGATGAGGTAATCCCTTTTCACCTATATAATTAAAACCTTTTCTAGATGAGGTGTCCCTCTTTCTCTCTCTCTTTATCCCTCTCCTCTCTCTCTCTCTCTCTCTCTCTCTCTCTCTCTCTCTCTCTCTCTCTCTCTCTCTGGGTGTCTGTCATTCCGACGGGGCGTTCCCTATTGTCCTAATATAATAAAGGTTAATCTCACCCGATCCTTGCGCATCACCTCCGTAACCCAGGTCTCATATCCATCTCTATTTTAGGCAGTTTTTGTTTCCATCCCGAGATTTCAACGTAAGTACAACAGGCTCGTTTGAACTTTGTTTCGTAGAATTATGAATGTCATTCGTGTTATTTATACTGACTTTTTTTATACTGTGGCACCCCCGCCTTCACCTCTCTCTCTCTCTCTCTCTCTCTCTCTCTCTCTCTCTCTCTCTCTCTCTCTCTCTCTCTCTCTCTCTTGTGAACATTGTAATAGAACTATCTATTTTTCTATACATATGGATCGATCGTAATGGAAAAAGCAGAAAAGTAAAACTAGTAACTTTAACTATGCTAAGTTATGATATCGATCTGTCTGTCTGTCTATATATCGTAATAGAAAATGCAGAAATGTGAAAATAATAATATAACTCGTTGATATGTTATCCATATACTGCGATTGAAAAGGAAGAAAGCAAAATGAGTAATAAAACTTATTGATAAGTTATGCTGCCTACAGCTCAATGCATCTGTCTACGCGGGAATTCGAGAGTTTGTTTTGTTGGCAGACGGGAAGAAACTTTCAGCGAAGTCAGTTGTTAATGCTTGTAAATTACACTGATCTGCTAGCTATCATGGCGATAGATTCTTCATTTTCTTTAATGTCCCAACATTTTCTGGTAAACGAGTAAGTAGTTCCTTGCAAGCTCTCATAAGGAAACTATGGCATCTAGATTGGATGTTATTAAAGTCTTCATCCGAAATCAAATTATCCTTTCTTTTGCTATCCAGTAAGGAGGAAAATTCATGGCCAAAGTCATCTCTACTAAAAGGAAGAAAAATGTTGACGTTAAGGTCATGTCAGCCTCATGTTTTACACAACCAGGATGCAATACTCTTCTGAGCATCGTGTGTGTGAAAGCTTCAAGTTCACTTAGAAGGCTGCAATGGTCAGCTTCTTCTTTTTGAAAAAGTAGATTCGTTTTTTCAAAATCTTTTAAGGTAGGTCTCAAGAATGTTAAAGTTCATTTCCATCATCAGAGACCTTAGCATGAAGCTGTCTTGATGAATACTTATCATGTGATGAGGAAGCAAGCAGGAAGTGAGTTTTCAACGAATCCCATTGCTTAAGAATCCTTTTGACACAATTACTCCTTGCGAGCCAACGTGTACCTGACCTGACAAGAGGGACCAATTGTAAGGTTCTTTTCCATGATTAATGAGCTTAAAGACCTCTAAATATGATTCTCTTCTTAAAGCAGATCTATTAAACCAGTTATATGTTTCTCGCAACATATAATCTATATTTGAAGGCATTTCTTCTGATGGACAAGAGCATGCCAATTGAAAAGAATGGTAAGTAAACTTAATTAGAAGCAGATCTGGCATGTCTTTTTTCACTGATATATGTACACTGATTGGTAACGGCCGCAGAGGCTTGATGCTCCATCAGTACCGAGTGCAATAAGCCGACCGAAATCAGCATCAATTTCCCGAAAATAGTTCTTGATGTGCTGGTACAGAGCCTCTGCTGTCGTACTGGTAACTGAAATAAGTCCAGCAAACCGAGATATTATACAAGATTGCTTACTGCAGTATCGAACACATACACATAAGTGCTCGGCGCAAGCAATGTCTGTAGACTCATCTGTAATCAATGAAAAGGACGAGTTTTTCAGGTTATATACCAGGTCTTTCAAAACCTCAGGTAACAATACCTTCTTAATAAGGGCTGTGCATTTTGTTCTAAGCAATTTAATTTTTCCTGAACTTGAAGTGCATGGGATATCTTTTTTCAGAATATCACCTAAATGATCAATAGCACTAACAGAAGAATGACAAGTAACATAAACTGCAAGCTGAAGCTCTAACATAGTAACTTATTTTACCTTCGAAAAAGCAGTTTTCAGGCTAGATTGATTAGGGTATATTTTAGATATTTTGTTTGTGCTTTTCTGCTTCACCGTGTTTTTTTATCAGATCTGTTTTGTGAGCTCTGATTACAGTCTTGCAGACTTTACAGCAGGCCTTTTGTTTTGTCAGTCTTCGCTTCTTCGACCCATTTTTCAAATACTGGATTCTTTAACCAAGAAGCTTGAAAGGCTTTATCATACTTGGCCCACTTTCCTATTTTATAAACACAATGACAAGTATGTTGACTGAACTGTCAAGATCTACACGGGAGACAAACGAATTGCTGAGTACAGAACTGCAGATAGAATGCAAATTCATTGTAATGAAGCGGTTAGAGACGTGTGACGTATGATTCGCGAGAAAGAGACCGAGCATTCAGAGTCACCGTCACAAATTTGAAATTTGATCAGTTAAGCATCATCAACCGGTTTATGTATACGCTGGCTTCAGTGACGACTGACGAGTGCCATTAATTACTATTAAAAAGAATTAGTTAAAAGTTAAAAGAGGAAAATAATGAGTACTAAAAATAAAATAAATGAATTAGTTAACAGATATAATAAAATAATGCATATTGAAAGAAAATTTTCATATGCTATACAAATGTAACCCAGTTTTATAATCATTTTAATGATAAACATTCCCATCGTAACTTAAAAGTAGCCCAAAATAAAGCTAGTAGCAGACTGCAGATTTTTGTAGCAGACAGCCTTGAAAAGTAGCCCAATCCGCTACTTGTAGCCCAATCTGGTAACTCAGTTGAGCTATCTTTACCTCCATAAACCGGTAAATGTGCCGTGTGCCAAAAGACAGAGCATTTGCCATAAGTCAAAATCAATAACACTTGCTATCGCAAGCCCATTTTGTAGCTGTAAATGTGATTTCCCATGTATAAAACACGATGTTTAATTGTATACTGTAATTATAAGTGTAATTCAGTTTTAAAAGCAATTCTTAATACGTCACTTGCAACTATAGCTGTATTTTCCAATTATGATGATGATTTTAATTCATATATTGCGATTATAAATCGTACCTGCTTTCATCCGCCAGAAATGCTTGTTTGTAAGCGCAGACTGTTGAGAGACTGATTTTTATTTTCATTTTCGGGGTCTGAATGCACCCTTAACGCCGCTCCGAATGTAAACAGTCGATGTAAACAATGAAGGTAAGCAATGCTTTGTTTGATATACGAGTTTGTGTGCTTTTTTATTCTTTACGATTTTTATGTAGTGATATTCACTTCAGTGAGAGTTGAGTCAATATGATTTTGTTTATGTTTGTTCGCCAACGTGTTTATGCGCGCCTGTTGGTTTGCTGTACCTACATATGCAGATGTGCACTTTTATATTTGTACATGCATGCTTCGTATTATTTGCAAAAAATACACACACACACACACTCGCACACACACAGCCGTCGCTGCACCAGTGACATTCTTCACTCTCGATGCGATATTCCACAGCCTGTTCATCTCGAAGCCCTTAATACATTGCTGATGTTAAATGATACTCAGCGAGTTTTGGCTTGACGTATCCAAATCGTTTTGGCTTGCTCGAGAATCGAACCCAGGGTCTCCTCTTGGTGATGAGAATGTCCTGAAAACTGGACAACGAGAACACACTCACACATATACAGTACACACACACACACATATATATATATATATATATATATATATATATATATATATATATATATATATATATATATATATATATATATATATATATATATATATATATATATATATATATATATATATATATATATATATATATATATATATATATATATATATATATATATATATATATATATATATATATATATATATATATATATATATATATATATATATATATATATATATATATATATATACATACACACACACATATATATATATATATATATATATATATATATATATATATATATATATATATATATATATATATATATATATATATATATATATATATATATATATATATATATATATATATATATATATATATATATATATATATAAATATATATATATATATATATATATATATATATATACATATATATATGTATATATACACACACATATAAATATAAATATATATACATACAGTATATATTGCCACGATGCGTACCAAGTACCTGGTCATTACACAACTAATCACAAAATATAAAAATTTACCTCACTTCAGCCAGATAACCGAACTCTCGTAACAATAAGAGTTATGACTGAGTACTCTAAAGGTAACAGTGATTCCTTAAAAAAACTCTTTAACTACATGAAAAATCACACTAAGTTTATCAAAACTATTGTGAGGTATCAACAATTAAACAAGAAATATACTAGAGTAAAAGGGCATCACTCCATCAAACAATTTTAACTGTTTCCCTGGTCTTACTTTACTTCAGCAAAACTAAAGGAACAAAACATGTTTATCACTTTGCCTTATACACACAATTAATCCTATTCACTAGTGGTCAATAACTGAAACACTGTTTTTAAACATTTTAAATACAAAAATTTATTTTTAAATTCAAAATTTATAATTAGAATTCACAGTCTAAAAACTTACTATTACTTAAAAACAACACAAAATTTAATTAATTCTTGAGTTAAATTATTAAACAAAACTAAATCACAAAACTTTATTTATTAAGAAATTAAATCAATCAAGCAAAATTCAAACTATCAAGAATTACTCAAGATTTGGAAAGAAAATCTTAATAAATGAAAATTAAATCAAGTATGCAATGTTAAATTATCAAGAAATATTTAAAATGCTAAGTAAAAAATATAAAATCAACAAAAATGTGAAAAAATCAAGAGATTGCAAATACAAGAACACACAAAAATATACAAAAGAGTTATCAATAATAATTTCACCAAAGCAAAAATTCTTTTAACACACATTATATGATGGTAATAATAAATAAATTTCAGTTCACCTTACACAAGCTTTGTAAACTCAGTTGCAGTTGGTTTATATTCACAAAACACACTTTTTTGTCTGGTGCCTTCCAAATCTTTACCCTTTTCCTACACTCAGATCTCAAAAGCTATATTTAATACCAGTGATCACAAATATTTTACGTTAATAATTACTCTCTTTTGAAGAAAAACAGAAAGAGAGAGAGAGAGAGAGAGAGAGAGAGAGAGAGAGAGAGAGAGAGAGAGAGAGAGAGAGAGAGAGAGAGAGAGGGAACCAAACTGAACAGTTTCTGAAATTAGAATGAATAGACTTTTGGATTCCAGTAGGACATGAAACACTCAAGTGATATCATTAAGGCATTTTGGGAACGAGATACGAAGGGAAAACGTTTTGAACGCAATCAGGACAATACATGATCAGAGCAATGCAATCTTAAACATTACGCAACTGCCATGTGCTTGTTCATATCTCTCAAAAGGGCATACATGATTAGAGCCATGTATGTCACACACATTGCGAAACATTCCTTTTCTTCTTGTATGAGACAAAGCTTTTACAGAAATCTTACAAGACCAAACAGATTGCAACAGGCTAATTATGATTGGCATGTTTTTTAAAAACAAAACGAAAACCCGAGTTGATTTCCAGTATGAATCTGCAATTGTTATCTTGACCTGTCAGCGCTTTATCTTTTCTGATGGCAGCCAAAGTGAAACAAACCCTTCACTAGAACACACGTGCTCCTCATATACCAGTTACTATTAAAAATGCATTATTAATTCTAAATCACGCTGTTAAGTTAACTAAATCAATCACTAACTCTTTTGAGATCTGATTTTACACTATATATGATATTTCGACAATCATTATCATTACACATAATACATGATAAATAGAAAAGTAAGTATATCAAAACTATGGGATGATATACATATTACAAGGCAACATCATGAAATTCCTCCCCGCTGAAAATCAGTTATCCCGGGTTTGAATCCAACGATTCACAATGGGATAAACAATCTGCTATTACATTATCTTTTCCTGAAATATGTTTGACTTTTACATTATACGGCTGCAGGCATAAAGACCGCCTGGTCAGTCTTTGATTGTTATTTTTCATCTTATTGATGAATGAAATAGGATTGTGGTCAGACAACACTAAAATTTCTTCATTCCTAGGTCGCTTCACATACACTTCAAACTTTTTCAATTCTGTGATTAATGCTAAAGCTTGTTTTCGATAGTTGAGTAAGTTTTCTGATGCTTTTTCAACTTTGAAGACATGAAACTCACTGGATGCAGTATTCTGCTGTCATCTTCTTGAAGTAGAAAAGCTTTAATTACAAACTTCTTATTGAAGTCTGGAGCTTGAAGCACTGGTCTTGAAGTTACTATGGCTTTAACCTTCTCAAATGATTCTTGACATTCTGGAGTCCAAACAAACGTTGTCTTCGGACTGGTTAAGTCAGTTAAGGGAGCTACTACAGCTGAGAAATTTGGACAGAATCGGCGATAAAATCCAGCCTTGCCCATAAAATCTTTGTAGCTGTTTCCTCGTAGTGGGGGGGTGGGAGGTTAGCCTTACGGATACCTTCTACATTAGCGTCAACAGGAGCGAGAAGGCCTTTTCCAAGTTCAAATCCTAGATACTGAACAGATGCCTTTCCAATCTCACTTTTTTGTAAGTTGATTGTTAGTCCTGCTTCCCATAGTTTCTTGGATGATTTCTTCCCATGTATTAGAACAAATCACAATGTCATCTTGGTATAAACCAACTCCTTCTATGGATCCTAGCAGTTGATCCATCATTCGTTGGAATGTTGCAGGTGCATTCATCAGACCAAACGGCAAAACAGTGTATTGATACAGTCCAAAAGGAGTAATGAAAGCTGACAGCAATTTAGCATCCTCATCTACGGGACTTTGATAATATCATTTCAATAAATCTATCTTGTAAACAAATTTGGCTTGCCCAATATTATCAAGTAATTGATCAATAAGAGGCAAGGGATAATTGTCAGCCACACTGATGGAATTCAGTTTCCTATAATCAGTACACATCGTAAATGAGCCATCTGGTTTCTTCACTAACACACAATAAGAACTATAATGACTTGAACTGGGGTCTGTTAATCCATGCTGCAACAAACATTCAACTTCTTTCTTCAAAACATCTCTGTGAAAAGGTGATAAGCGATATGCTCTCTGTTAAAAGGTTTCCCATTTTCTCTGATCTTTAGCTCATGCTTTGCCAGATCAGTACACCTAGGTAAATCTGCAAAAATTTCTGGGAAACTTCGAATCACCTCAGTTAATTCACTATTTTGCTCAACACTCAGGTGTTTTAATTTATCCTCTAAATTTTCCAATACTGAAGAATTGTTCGTCTTGCTTTCAGCTCCCAATTCGTAGCCATCATCGTCCTCTGTAGATGAAGTTGTCTGTGTTATTGACACTGTTTCAATTTTAGTCTCTGAGAAGTAAGGTTTCAAAAGATTCACATGTATCTTCCTCTGTCGTTTCCTTCTTCCTGGTGTTTCAATCACATAAGTTCGATCACTTAACTTCTCTATTATCCTATAAGGACCTTGAAACTTATTGGTAAGGGGAAATCTTTTCACTGGTAAGAACACTAGAACTTGCTGTCCTACATTAAAATTTCTTAGCTTGGTCTTAGCATCATATTTCCTTTTCATTTTCTCTTGACTTATTTTCAGATCTTCTAAAGAGAATTTTCTAATTTCTCTTAACCTTTTCCTCAAATTCTTCACATATTCTCCTTGGATTTCCTCTTGATTTTCTTCCCAATTCTCTGATAGAATCTTCAATGGACATCTCACGTCTCCACCAAAAATCATTTCATTTGGAAAACATCCCATACTTTCTTGATAAGCATTCCTAACTTCAAATAACACCAAGGGTAAACCAGTATCCATTTCTCTCCTGATTCATTACAGCACTTTATCAACATACTTTTCAAAGTCTGGTGGAACCTTTCCAAGGCTCCTTAAGTCTCTGGATGATAAGCAGTTGATAAATGTTGTTTCACTCCTAACAAGTTCATCACACCCTGGAACAATTTTGAAGTAAAGTTCATCCCTCTGTCACTTTGCACAATTTCTGGTATTCCAAACTTGGAGAAAAACTCCACCAACTTCTCAGCAATTACCTTTGTACTTATACTTCTTACAGGAATCGCCTCAGGACACCTTGTCACAGGACACATTAATGTTAACAGATATTCATTTCCTTTCTTTGTTTTAGGAAAAGGCCCTACCACATCTATAATCATCTTACTAAAGGGTTCTCCTCTAACTTCTATGGGTTGTAGGGGAGCTTTCTGAATGGTTTCATTGGTTTTCCACCTTCTGGCATGTGTGACACTCTCTGCAAAACCTGCTAACATCCTTGTGAAGTCCAGGCCAGAAAAAAATACTTCATAATCTTCTCCACAGTCTTCCTGATTCCCATATGTCCAGACTCGTGTGCTACTGCTACCACTTGTTTCCTCAATGGATACGGAATAAAAATTTGATGATATTCGCCATATTCAGCATTTCCTGCTATATCCGCAGGTCGATGCTTCCTCATTAGCAATCCTTCCTTTAGATAATAACAGGTAGGAGTTTGTTACATCTCTTCTTGATCAACAACTCTGAAGAATAAATCAGCCAACATTGTATCCTTCTTGTGCAGTTCCATTAGCTTCTTTCTAGACACTTGACCAACTTCAAGGGCTGAATTTTCAATATCTGCTAACTCTGTCACTGTAGTTTCACTACTATCTTCAGGGACACTTTGACTACTCTGAGTCTCTCCAAGAACAACAGTAGCCTCGTCTTCTTGGGAAGTCTCTTCATTGTTAACACTAGGGGAAACTTCACTTTCCTAGAACAACAGGCATAGTTCTCTTCATACTCCTGGTAGTTACACAATTTGGAAACAAGAGTCTGCATCACTTTTTCTCTTTCTTTTGCTCTTGTTTAACTGTATTCTGCCTCAGCTGCATTCAACAGTTCTTGTGCCTCTCCTAACTCTTCATCTATTTTACCAGAGTCCATCAATACTTGGATTGCAATACATCTGATGTGTGCCTTAATCATACCACTAGACACATACCCCCACATGCCACTGCTAAAGCAGTCCACTGTGCCTTACTCAGGTTGGATTTGGATAACTCTTGGATGGAAGGAGCTGATAAAAGTTTCTGAACATCGAACAGAGCCATGGTCTCTAAGTTACTCAACTAAATAATTCACAATATAATGACAAAATAACTATGTGGTCACTCTCCTATCAAAATAGATCCCTAACACCACCAGTATAAACCATAAACCAGAGTGATATTTTGTTTTGCTCCCAGGTCTAGGCACCAAAATCTTTTGTCATGATGTGTACCAAGCAGCTAGTTATTACATAACTGATCAAAAATTCAAAAATTTATGTCACTTCAGCCAGATACCTGAACTCTCATAACAATAAGAATTACGACTCAGTACTCTAAAGGTAACAGTGATCCCTTAAAAAAACTCATTGATCACATGAAAGATCACACAAAGTTTATCAAAACTATTGTGAAGTATCAACAATTAAGCAAGAAATATACTAGAATAAAAGGGCATCACTCCATCAAACAACTTTAACTGTTTCCCTGGTCTTACTTCACTTCAGCAAAACTAAAGGAACAAAACATGTTTATCACTTTGCCTTATACACACAATTAATCCTATTCACTAGTGGTCAATAAATGAAGCTGTTTTTAAAAATTTTAAATACAAAACTTTATTTTTAAATTCAAAATTTATAACTAGAATTCACAGTCTAAAAAATTTACTATTACTTGAAAACAACACAAAACTTAATTAATTCTTGAGTTAAATTATTAAACAAAACTAAATCACAAAACTTTAATTTATTAAGAAATTAAATCAGTCAAGCAAAAATTTAAACTATCAAGAATTGCTCAAGACTTGAAAAGAAAACCTTAATAAATGAAAATTAAATCAAGTATGCAATGTTAAATTATCAAGAAATATTTAAAATGCTATACAGTAAATAAATGTTAATCACCACAAATGTGAAAAAATCAAGAGATTGCAAACACAAAAATACACAGAAGATTTATCATCAATAATTCCACCAAGGCAAAAACTCTTTATTGCTCTTTTATACTATGGTAATAATATGTAAATTTCACTTTACCTTACACAAGCTTTGTGAAAACCTTGTAAACTCAGTTGCACCTGCTTTATATTCACAAAACACACATTTTTGGCTGACGCCTTCCAAATCTTTACCCTTTTCCTTCACTCAGATCTCAAAAGCTATATTTAATACCAGTGACCACAAATATTTTATGTTAATAATTACTCTCTTTTTAAGAAGTCCAGAAGAGAGGAGAGAGAGAGAGAGAGAGAGAGAGAGAGAACCAAACTGAACAGTCTCTGAAATTAGAATGAACAGACTTTGGATTCCAGCAGGACATGAAACGCTCAAGTGATGTTATTAAGGCATTTTGGGAACGAGATACGAAGGAAAACGTTGTGAATGCAATCAGAACAATACATAATCAGAGCAATGCAATCTTAAACATTATGCAACTGCCATGTGCTTCAGTGCAATGCTTGTCCATATCTCTCAAAAGGGCATACATGATTAGAGCCATGTATGTCACATACAATGCATAACATTCCTTTTCTTCTTGTATGAGACAAAGCTTTTACAGAAATCTTACATGATCATACAGACTGTAACAGGCTAATTATGACTGGCATGTTTTTAAAAAGAAAATGAAAAACCAAGTTGATTTCCAGTACGAATCAGCAACTGTTATCTCGACCTGCCATCGCTTTATCTTTCGTGATGACAGCTGAAGTGAAACAAACCCTTCACTAGGACACACGTGTTTCTCTTATACTACATCACTATTAAAAATGTATTATTAATTCTAAATCACGCTGTTAAGTTAACTAAATCACTAACTCCTTTGAGATCTGGTATTACACTACATACGATATTTCAACAATCATTATTATTACACATAATACATGATAAACAGAAGAGTAAATATATCAAAACTATGGGATGATATACATATTACAAAGCAACATAATGAATATATATATATATATATATATAACTAAATATATATATATATATTAAGATTTTAAATATATATATATTTAACATATCATAATTATATATATATATATATAAAATATAATAAATATATTATATATATAATGTTAAATTATATGAAATATATATGATATATAAATGCAATATATATATATATATAATAGATATATATACATAAATATATACATATATATATATATATATATATATATATATATATATATATATTTATATATATAATATTATATAACCTATATATATATATATAGCTATATATATATATATATATATATATATATATATATATATATATATATATATTTATATACTATATATATATATATATATATGTATATATATAAAATTTTTATCACAATTACTCTGATTTATATAAATCATGAAAACCACTACAAATGTAAAACCAAATCAGAAATTCACGAAATTACCTCGGTATATCTCCGTTGGAGAATTGTCGCCATATAAGTGATAAATGAATTGGAATCGTGGGGACACGAACCCGCGACGAAACCTGTTCAGCGACTCCAGTTGACAATAAACCATTGAGCCATCAAACAGAGAATAAGTCTTTTGCCGAGATGTCGTACTGCTTTTACCCATCGTGAGCGGGGAAAGTGTACTAGCCTCGACAATGACCCACCTCCGCCATGACAGTTCATTGGTACGTTTGGAACAGGCAGCTCTTGTTATGAAATTTTTATCACACCGTGATTTATATACAATCATGAAAAGCTACAAATGTCGCTTAATATCGAAATTCACGCTACCTCGGTATATCTCCGTTGGAGAATTGTCGCCGAAGGGAATTTATATAAGTGATAAATGAATTGGAATCGTGGGGACACGAACCATCGACTAAAAAATGTATTCAGCGACTCAGTTGACGTAAACCATTGAGCCATCAAGAGAGGAATAAGTCTTTTGCCGAGATGTCGTACAATGCTTTTACCCGTCGTGATGACAATTCTCCAACGGAGATATACCGAGGTAGCGTGAATTTCGATATTAAAGGCAACATAATGACATTTGTAGCTAATGATTGTGTATATATATAATATATATATATATATATATATATATATATATATATATATATATATATATATATATATATATATATATATATATATATATATATATATAATGTAAATATATCGAGGGGCATCCAGGAAAAGGCAGCATGTATAATAAAAACAACAGCTTATTTTGCAGACGGTGTATCGCAATATCTCATTGCATCTTCAAGGCTGCAATTTACAATAAAATATAACTTGAAATCTTAGAAAAAAACACAAAAATAAAATAATTTAAAAATAACTGTAAAGGCAGACATGACCTACCTAAACTGAGTTAAAAGAGAAACTAAAACATCTAAAAAAGAAAGAGGGTAAGTAAAAGTTGAGGTAGACAAACCAAAATGCTATGAATAGGTGTTTAACGAGGGATGGTAGTTTTAATCATGATGGACTCTAAACTGGTAAGTTCCCTCTCATCTTGCATGGAAGATATGATTTCAAAATCTGCAAAATTGATGTTGGTTTTGCAGTGCAACGCGTGATTACATATGTTGGAGGCTTCGGGTCTGGACAGTCTGCAGCCAGTTTTGAAACTGACTCCCTGGTGACAGCGGATTTGGACCTGTAGCAACTGCTTTGGGCATCCAACGTAAGTTCCCCATTCACACCTGGGACATGTATTTATATACGATGTTGGACGACTAAAGCGGGGCCAATCTGTCCCTATATCTGAAAAAAGAACCCATTGTTAGAGGGTCCTTTGGAATAAGATTGAAATTAACTGCTGGTAATTCTCTGTTTAATAGGTTAACTAAGTTGTATCGAAATTTATTACTGTAAATGAAAGCAAATTTTGCATAAAAAAACAATTTCGGGACTTTATACACCAATGGAGAACTGTGTAATTTATTTATAGAATACTTTACTGGAAAACTGTTGTTTTTGAAAAATTGTAAAAGTAAATTAATTTCTTCGTGAAAGGCGCTCCAAGAAGATGTCAAGGAAAGAGCGCTGTGGAGGAGAGTGGAATGGAATTTAATTTAAAATTAAAATAACAAGAATTATAAAGTTCATTCCTAGACTTGTAAAAGTATTTTTCTGAAAATACTGGTATGAAATCCAACATCATCTCTGAAAGCTTGTACATCTAAAAAGGGTAGTGTTTTAAGCTTCTCTTTCTCTACTGTGAAATTAATATTTGGATATTGGGTATTAAAGAAATTAAGGAACGAATCAGTGTTAAAATCAGACTTATAAAGGGCAAACGTGTCATCAAAGTAACATTATAAAATAAAGGTCGATAGGTGGAAGGACACTGTTTTAAAAGGACATCTCCAGGGAGTTCATAAAAACATTGACAAATGTGAGACCAAGTGGGTTCCCCATTCCCATCCCTTCTACTTGCCTAAAAGAACCATGGTTAAAAATGAAGGCTGTGTCCCACTCAGCAAGATCTAGCAACTGTTTAAAAAGAGGTCTGCTAAAATTGTAAAAAACAGAACCATCATTGGGAAAAGAGTTTGTTTAAAATAATGTTAATAGTCTCCTCCACAGGTACATTAGTGAACAAAGACTCAACATCAAAACTGGCCATGTACAGGTCCTAATCCTGTCTTAAAATTTCGTTTTTGAACTCATAGGAGTTCTTTATAGAAAATTTGTTCTTGTTAAGAGGATCAAGTAAAGGTACTAAGCGGTTGCTACAGGTCCGAATGACCGCTGTCACCAGGGAGTCAGCTTCAGAACTGGCTGCAGACTGTCCAGACCCGAAGCCTCCAACATATGTAATCATGCGTTGCACTGCAAAACCAACATCAATTTTGCAGATTTTAAAATCATATCTTCCACGCAAAACGAGGGGGAACTTACCACTTTAGAGTCCATCATGATTAAAACTACCATCCCCTCGTTAAACACCCAAACAGCCTCTACACAATATTCATAGCATAACAAGTTGTTTGTTTATATTTTGGTCTGCACCTCAACTTTTTTTTGCCCTCTTTCTTTTTTAGATGTTTAGTCTCTCTTTTAACTCAGTTTAAGTATACCTTAGTTTTTACCAGACCACTGAGCTGATTAACAATCGTTAGACTTATTTTACGTGGCTTTACAGTGATTTTTAAATTATATTTTTATTATTTTATTTTTGTGTTTTTCTAAGATTTTAAGTTATATTTTCTTGTAAATTACAGCCTTGAAGATGCAATGAGATATTACGAAACGCCGTCGGCAAAATTTTTATATACGTGCTGCCTTTTCCTGAATGCTCCTCTATAGCTACTATGAAGCTTACAGGTATATGACCTGTTTATATATATATATATATATATATATATATATATATATATATATATATATATATATATATATATATATATATAAAACGTAAGATACTAAAGAACGTGGCTTCTCTTCATTAACAGGCAAGTAGTTTTTTCTTATTCAAGGAAACAGGAATGAATACTTCAGTTTTTAAGAGTTTGG
>NC_089788.1:33665767-33670767 GCF_040412425.1 Macrobrachium rosenbergii | reverse complement strand
TCCGCAGTTTACATATCTTGAGTGTTTTATGGTGTCTCTAATACTGTGCTGTTAGTTGATTGCCGTTTGAATGTTTTTCAGTAATAGTGTCGTTCAGCTGTGGTGGGGCTTGATTCATTTTGCCTCCAATACGGTTCAAAATAACGCGGTTTTGGCGTTAATCATTTCTCGTTACACGACGTGAATATTTTTATCCGAATATGTATAACAATGCTTACTTTTGAATTATGCCTTTTGGTTCACCTATAAACAGAGCTTCCTTTTGTCATACCTTAACTTTAACGTAATCATGGCGTAGTTTGATGCTGATAGATTCAGGTCTGACCCTCCTCGAACTCGAATCCATTATTTTGTGCTAAGAAGGTGGATGTGGTAGGGTTCTCCAAGGAGTTAGGACTTCAAGTGAAAGTCGGTATCGAGAAAGCGTCTATTTCAGATAGTATCATAAAGTATCTAGTGGACAAGGAAACAGATAGTAAACCAGCTTAGTTTACTTTGCTGAAGAAACTACCTCTGTTAACATTAGATTAGAATTTGAAAAGCTAAAAGCTAGCCTTAGAGAAAGAAAAAGCCCGATTAGCTCCTCAACAAAAGAGAGAGAAGACCGAGTAACTTTTAGATAATGAATTAAATTGGCAAAAGGAGGTTCTTTTGAGGAGCTTGAGAACTTGATTGTTCTAGAAGATTTTAAAAGGAAACTTCCTCTAAATGTTAGGCTATATGTGGAAGACAAACAAGAAAAGGAACTAATAAAAGCGGATTCTTGCAGACACGTATTTTCTGATACATAAAGCTAGTGCAGTCAGGACTGAGAATTCTGTAAACTAGTTCCAGGAAAAATCCTGACTCGCCAAGATAATGCTCAAATAGATAAGGAATCTAGTATTATATCAAGATGTTCACATTGTAAGAAGGTAGGGCATAAATATGGAATTGTAAAGAGCTAAGTGCTGCTTTGAGGTTGCTGGACTCTAAAGTTCTTCCTAATGTAGAGTTAACAGGAGATATGGTTATCATTATAGATTTAACCAGTACTGTACTACTTCAATACCACTTGCAGAGGTTTACTTAGATTGTCCTTTAGTGACAGGCAAAGTTAAAGTTGGAATAATAAGTACAGATTTGCTTGTGGAAGGAGTAAATATATTGTTTGGAAACAGCTTAGTTGGTGGTCTAACTGAACCAAATCTAATAGTTACAAAATTGCCAAGTGAAGATTCATAGAGGAATCAAGTGTTAATCCTAACCTAGTAATAACTAGATCTCAAGGTAGAATCTAAAAGGAACTGCCTTAACTCAATGAAAATTTATGAAATTAAATAACAGCTAGGGATAATCTCTTAGAAGCTCAGAAAAATGATAGTAGTCTTTCTACTTTATATGATGAGCTGGTGGGAGTTGATGAGGTAGCCAAGTCTCCTTGCTAGTATTATGACAATGATTGGCTTATGAGGTTTTACAGACCAAATAAACGCTCAAGGCTTAACACTTGGAGTGAAAAGGCACAATGGTTGTACCTTCATCAGTTAGAAATTCTTTGTTGGAGATTGCTCATGATGGACTTGGTAGACATTTAGGAGACTATAAAACTTTTCATAATGTTTTGAATCATTGCTATCAGCCTAACTTAAAATGAGATGTAAGAGATTTCAAGAGAACTTGCCATACATGTCAGGTAGTGGGAAAACCCAATCAAGTTATTCCAAAAACCCCTAGCATCCCCAGTATTTGCCTCATGGAACTTTTGAAAAAATTATTGTTGATTGTGTTGGGTCCCTTCTGAAAACCAAGAAAGGCAATGAATATTTGTTAGCTATTATGTGTCCTACTACCTATTTCCCTGAAGCAATTCCCTTGAGAAACATTTCTGCAAAGCAAATAGCAAAATCCCTTGTGAAAATTTTCACTGTTCATGGAATACCTAAGGAAGTTCAGACAGACAGGGGCACTAATTTCACAAGTGACTTTCCAGTGATGTTCTGAGAGAATTGGGAATAAAGCAAATATTTCCTACAGCATATCATCCAGAGTCGCAAGGAGTCCTAGAAAGATGATGTCAGACTTTCAAAGCAAAGTTAAGGAAATTTTGTTTTAAAAATAATGTTGACTGGGATGAGGGAGTAGATTATCTTTTGTTTGCCATTAGAGAAGCACCTCAAGAACCGCTTGAGATGCTTTTTGGAAGAAAGTTGAGAGGACCTCTATCTGTAATTGCAGATGACTGGATTAAGGAACCTTATGTTAAAAAGACTAGAACTGCAGCAGAGTATTTGAAAATTTTGAAAGATACCTTGCACAAAGTTAGGGCAACTGCTAGAAAAAATTTTAATTTTGCACAAATAAATATGAGGTCTTACTAGATAAATGGGCAAAGAATAGAAAAATCAGTAAGGGAGATTTGGTACTTGCTTATTTTCCTGTAACTGGGTCACCTTTGAAGTCTAAATATTATCGTCCCTATAAAATTCTCAATAAGATCAATAATAATACTTATCTAATTGAAAATCTTGGCAGGAGAAAAAGTAGTCAACTCATTCACATTAACTTGCTTAAAGAATATCATTCTAGGATTTCTGGAGCTAGTTCTGGAGACAATGTGCCTGTTAGGGATTTCTGAATATGGATGATTAAATGGTTATGGTAAATGTGAGGTACCTTATGCTGAACTAAAACAAAACAATAAAGTCTTGCAAAAATTACTATACTATATGAGCCATTTCTCACAGGCACAAGCCTCTGATTTACAGAATCACATAAACAGTCATTTACCTTTGTTTAGGGACAATCCAAGACGGTGTACAGTTCAACAGCATGAAGTCCAGTTGCTTCCAGGGAAAGTTCCAATTCGACAGCACCCTCACGGAATGAGTCCTGCTAGGAGAGAGGTCATGAGGAAAGAAAAGGAATACTTGATTGAGAATAATCTGGCAAAACCAACCTATTCTCCATGGACATCACCCTGTCTCCTTGTTCCTAAGGAAGGTGGTGATATGCATTTTCGTAGGGTGGATAATGTAACGATCAAAGACAGTTATCCACTTCCTAGAATGGATGATATAGTAGATGCTATTGGTATGGCAAAGTTTGTGACCAAAGTAGACCTGATGAAGGGTTACTATCAAACAGAGTTGGGCAATAATGCTGGATCAGTATCTGCTTTCATTACAACATTTGGGTTATTTGAGTACACTGTTATGCCTTTTGGCATGACTAATACCCCTGCAATTTTTCAGCCTATCATTAATACAGTCATACTGGGTCTGGAAGGAGTTTATAGCTTACATAGGTGACAGTGTGGTGATTGGGGACTCGTGGGAAGAACACAAGAAGAGACCTCAAATGGTCCTCAAGAAACTTCTGGAAGCTAGATTGACTATCAGCTTATGCAAGACCAAATTTTGCTGTGCAGCTGTTGAATATCTGAGTCATGTTGTGGGCAGTGGTAATATACAACCAAAAATGGCTAATGTTGAGGCTATAGTTAAGTATCCAGAATCAGTTTCTACAAAAATCTCTGAGATGATTTTTAGGAATGACATATTACTGGAATTTCTGTAAAAATTTTGCATCAGTAGCAGCTCCTTTAACGGATGTTGTAAGTTCTAAAAGTAAATTTCTTTGGGATGATAGGTGTCAATCAGCATTTGATAAACTGAAATCGTTTTCAGCAAATGATCTTGTCTTGAAATCCCCAGATTTCTCCAGACCTTTTCTTCTTCAGGCTGATGTGCGCGTGAGATACATGTGCTGGTGGTTTTTAACTTCAGAGGTCCCTTGATGATAAACTCCTACACCCAGCACCATCGAAAAGGAACTTCTTAGTCTTTTGTTGGCTCTCGAGAAATTGAGTGTTACCTATTAAGGTCTGAAGAAATTGTAGTGTTCACAGGTCGCAATCTCACTGTGTTCTTGGAATTTAGTAAGATGCACAATCAAATATGCTTCTTCATCAGGCACTATACCTCCAAGGTTTCAACCTGAAAGTTCAGCACATCAAGGGCAGTGATAATATTTTCCTTGATGCCCTTTCCCTTGTCTACACTTCATGACAACTATATTGCTGGATATCATACCACTCTGCTGGGTTTTCGTCATTTCATTGGCTCCAAAATCTTAAACACTTTAGATTGTATATATATATATATATATATATATATATACATATATTATATATAATTATATATATATATATATATATATATATATATATATATATAATTTATAAGCCCCCACATCACCGTGACTATATTTGCCCTAAGTTACAAACGTTTTTAATATCCAATTTGTAATATATTTTCATGCATGGCGAAGGTCTTTAGTGGACCTAGATATCAAAACAATTAAAGTTATCAACATTTCGATCTGTATACAAATCACCCGTCTCAGGTGTTTATGTTTGGAGACGATATCCACCACCTCTGCCATGTTGACCGTAATGCGTTTGTTACAAGCCATATTATGAAGTTTTATCAAATCACCGCCGCGCAGGTTAATGCGTCCCTGTAGTCCTGAGTTCCTGTCCTTCACTGGTTCGACCCAGCTAAGACTGCGTACTTAAAATCAACTAAAAATCTCTCATATAAGGCAGGTTAAGCTCATTGATATTAAAGTCTTTCTTAATGTCCGTATATGAATCACGGTGATACCGGGCTGCGTGTGAAGAATGCAACCTGTCAACATGGCTGAATCACCAAACACAAAACACCTGAGTTCGATGGGTGATTTTGCATGACATATCCACTTATACACTTGTGGCCGCGCAGGTTAATGCGTCCCTGGTCCTGAGTTTTGTCCTTTCGCCTGGTTCGACCAACAGCGTACTTATTATCAACTAAAATTCCCCTCGGAAAGACAAAAGATCTTTCCGAGTGGCAAATTGATATTAAAGGACGTTTGTAGTGGCTTGTATATGAATCACGGTAGCTGTCAGTTCATAATATGGCTGGGAGTGACAAAACGTTACACAGTCCATGGCACCCACGGATATCCCTCCAAACACA
>NC_089788.1:33635767-33658267 GCF_040412425.1 Macrobrachium rosenbergii | reverse complement strand
ATTTGCTGAAATCATAACCCTCAAGAACGCAGGCTGTGGTACAGGCAGATGGAGGCCACACAAAATATTAAACACTCAGGGAGAAACTTAAATAAATACCTGTTCCGAATTACTTTTGTTTTTGTCCAAATCAATTTTAGTTTATGCTGTAGAGGAGGTCTAATTGAATACCCTGTATATATATATATATATATATATATATATATATATATATATATATATATATATATATATATATATATATATATATATATATATATATATATATATATATATATATACATATATGTTGTGTGTGTGTCAGTGTATGTGTGTATGTAACTTATATGTATGTATGTCTGTGTATATGTATATATATATATATATATATATATATATATATATATATATATATATATATATATATATATATATATATATATATATATATATACATATATATATATATATATATATATATATATATATATATATATATATATATGTTTGTGTGTGTAGGTGTATGTATGTATATAACCTATATGTATGTATGTGTGTATATATATATATATATATAATATATATATATATATATATATATATATATATATATATATATATATATATATATATGTATAACTGAATCAAATATGGAACATGATGAATATATAAATAAAGATAAAATCCATGAAGGAATCGGAAACACTGGAGTGTTGCGAGGCCTTTTGACACTACGTCCTTTACTTAGCAGGCTGAAGAAATATAAAAATAAGTTTACAAAGAAAGCTCATATAAATGACAGATGGGGATTATAAAGGAAACATATGTGCCTGGAATCCAACACAATTGAAGAATTAGTAGAACTGCCAAAACAGGATTAAATATTTAAGAGGTTTTACAAAGGAATAGGATCAACCGTTCGGAAGCAGGGACAGGACAATTAAAAGATTATACAGGGTCGTGACTGACCACCTAAAAAATTTTAGTACAACAAAATAATTCTCTTTTTTGTAAACAATAACTTTTTGCAAGATGAACATTTTTACAAATAAAACATTATATTAAACATACGGATACATAGAAAATATATATCAAGTAACTAACTTGTAATTAAGTCAGTGATTTTATCTTTTAGGTCATTCTTGAACAGTTTTCTAATACAGGGTTCCAAATAATACATGCCAGGCTAAGATTAAAATTACAACTGGAAGTAAGCTGGATAATAGCGGACTCCAATAGATTTCTTGAAGAGAAATCTTTCGATCTGGCAATCACTGAACTTTCAGTCTAATTTATCCTGTGAGAGTTTTCACTTAAATGAATGAATATAGCATTGGATGCTTGTCCAGTTTTGACTGAATAATTATGTTGCTTAATACGTACATCTAAATCTTTGCTAGATTGGTCAATATAAAAAGAGGGGCAGTCCAAATATGGAATTTTATATATTATGTTATTGTTTTCTTTAGGGCTATTTTTTATTAACATTATTTTGAGTGTGTTATTATAAGAAAAAACGAGGTTTACATTAAAAGGCTTTAACAATGATTTTATGTTTTCAAAACCACTAAAATAAGGCAAGCTAAGAATGTTCTTAGGGGTTTCTTTCTTCATGTTACTTTCACTATAAAACTTTTTGTGGGCTTTGTTATAACAAATATCTAGTATATGTGAAGGATAACATAAATCTGTCCCTATTTATCGTATGTATTCAATTTCTTGATCCAAATACTGGGGACTGACAATGCGCAAGGCTCATAAAAAAATAGAGGAAAAAATTTATATTTTGGTGTTAAGGTGATGGCCTGAATAAAAACGGACATAAGTTAAGTCGTTGGTTGGTTTCCTATAAATACTGAATTTACATTGAGATGGTTCTCTATGTATTAAAACATCTAAGAAAAGGAGGCAATTGTCTTTTTCTAATTCTAACGTAAACTTAATGGATGGTACCTGGTTATTCAAATTTGAGAGTAAATCATTTACATCAATACCGGCAGGCAAAACAGCTAAAATATCGTCAACATCCCTATACCACTTTAAAGGAGTATAAATGATATTAGGTATATATCGTTTTTCAAAGAATTCCATGTACAAGTTTGAGAGGAGTGGGGATAAAGGTTGCCCATTGCCATATATGACTTACAGGTAGAGGTAATTCGTGATGGATTAATTCAAATATTTGTTGGGACTTTAGTAAAATGCAAACATTGAATATAAACTTTGTTTACAATCACAAATGTTCTAAGTAACGGAGACAACCTAGTGAGAGAAATTATATGACTTACAGGTAGAGACCTATTAGTAATTCGTGATGGATTAATTCATTACTAAGATACTCTAAAATGGAATCTATATGGGACTTTAGTAAAAGACCTTACTTGAACAAACATCAAGACTAACTTTCGAATCTATCAGTGGGGCAAAAATATAATTGTTATTTTGTTTAATTTATCAATTAAATCTAGACAATTATATACGTGAGAATCTGAGATAGTTCTAAGTAACGGAGACAAGAGTTTGGTAATATATTTCGAAAGTTTATATGATATTGAGCCAACAGTACTGCTTATAGGCCGCATAGGATTGTTTTCTTTGTGTGCTTTTACTAATCCGTACTCAAAAGAATGTTAATAAAAATAGTCCTAAAGAAAACAATAACATAATATATAAAATTCCATGTTTGGACTGCCCTTCTTTTTATATTGGCCAATCTAGCAAAAGATTTAGATGTACGTATTAAAAACATAAATTTAAAATCATTGTTAAAACAACATAAGTATTCAGTCAAAACTGGACAAGCATCAATGCTATATTCATTCATTTAAGTGAAAACTCTCACAAAACTGGATAAATTGGACTGAAAGTTCAGTGATTGCCAGATCGAAAGATTTCTCTTCAAGAAATCTATTGGAGTCCGCTATTATCCAGCTTACTTCCAGTTGTAATTTTAATCTTAGCCTGGCATGTATTATTTGGACCCCTGTATTAGAAAACTGTTCAAGAATGACCTAAAAAATAAAATCACTGACTTAATTACAAGTTAGTTACTTGATGTATATTTTCTATATATCCGTATGTTTAATATAATGTTTTATTTGTAAAAATGTTCATCTTGCAAAAAGTTATTATTGTTTACAAAAAAGAGAATTATTTTGTTGTACTAAAATTTTTAAGGTGGTCAGTCACGACCCTGTACAATCTTTTAATTGTCCTTTCCCTGCTTCCGAACGGTTGATCCTAATCCTTTGTAAAACCTCTTAAATATTTAATCCTGTTTTGGCAGTTCTACTAATTCTTCAATTGTGTTGGATTCCAAGTACATATGTTTCCTTTATAATCCCCATTTGTCATTTATATGAGCTTTCTTTGTAAACTTACTTTTATATTTCTTCAGCCTGCTAAGTAAAGGACGTAGTGTCGAAAGGCCTCGCAGCACTCCAGTGTTTCCGTTTCCTTCATGGATTTTATCTTTATATATATATATATATATATATATATATATATATATATATATATATATATATATATATATATATATATATCAATCATTACAGAGTGCAGAGTTGCAAACTCCATCTATCCATTTGGTGCCTGTCACACTACGCAGAGCAAAGAGCATGATACTATTTCTTTCCCCAGCATCCTGCACGAGTAAAACGCGTGACTGCCACTGGCCATCCACTGAGAGGCTCTTCTAACCACCAAGAAATCCACAACCTTTCAACTGGCGCTACTCTGTCCTTAGGTACAATACATCTGTACCCCTGAATCAAGATTTCTCAACTGGACCAAATGGCTTCTTGGAGGTCATGAAAATTTCAGGGCCATAGGATATTATTAGAAAAATTGGATGGGAGTGGGAGGCACGGGGCGTGGGGGGAGGCACAGAAAAAATTTATAGATTAGATTGGTGTTCTTCAATTTCTACTCCGTAATTGTTATTCTCAGATGGAATGGAAAACCTGAACTTCCTTTTCAAGAGTAATTAATCTTAAAAACTAAGTTCTGGTAAATTATAACTAAACAGCAAAGTACTCCTTTATGACCAGACGCATGTTATATCACACAATATAAGAGAAGGGAAATTTACTTTACAAGGATCAAAATAGGAATTATCCCAACAACTTCCTAGTACAGCTGATCGTGGGATACTGAGGGTAACTGGCCCTGCCCCTTTGTATAAAGTTTTGCAGTGTTATTTCTCTCATTTTGATATGAAATAGCCTTTATATAAGAATGGTGGCAGTCTACATCTTGCTCTGATGATGCTGGAGCCAAACATTCACAAGTTGGTAGTCTGGCACCAGTGGCAGGAATCTCAAACAAAAATGCTGAAGGAAAATGCTGCCTGTATATGGATTTCTGGTTTTCATATGAATATTTGCGAGTTTTGAAAGAAAACTTTCATCCAAATTAGGATGTCCATTAAATTACAATTAAAGAGCTAGTTTGGAGTCCATAGCTCTATCAAACAATAATAATAATAATAATAATAATAATAATAATAATAATAATAATAATAATAATAATAATAATTATTATTATTATTATGTATTATTATTATTATTATTATTATTATTATTATTATTATTATTATTATTATTATTATTATTATTATTATTCAGAAGATGAACACTATTCATATGGCACAAACCCATAGGGGCCATTGACTTGAAAATGAAGCTTCCAAAGCATACGGTGTTCATTTGGGAAAAGTAACAGAGGGTAATAGGAAATACAGAAAAAAGAGATCAGTTGTTACAAAAATTATATTACTTAAGAAATTAATAAAAATATAAATGAGTTATTTAAACACAAAGAGAATAGCTTCGGGGTAGTAATGTGCTGCATCTTCACCTGAACTTTCGAGGTTCCAATTGCACAACATCCTCAGGGAGACTGCCACAGCCTCACGGTGTGAGGAATAAAGGACCTCTTGAACCGATAAGTTGGATAGGGAGACACATTTACTGCATATTAGTGCTGCTGTTCAGCGAATCTGGTTGCTCTTGGCAAGAAAAGAAGAACAGGGATCAATTGTGAATATGAAAGATCACTGTTAAAATATAACCAGCGAAATATTGACAAACAAGAGACCATCTATCAACGGTTCAAATCATAACTGCTAATGTTAGGAAACAGAAACCTAACACCGCGAACCACTCTATCTAAAAGAGATAAATCTGTGGCAGAGGCAGACATCCACACTGGAGAATAGTATTCTAGTAAAGGAGGGACAAATGATCTAAAACAGGTTGCACTGATGTTATCACAGTTATAAAAATATGAGGCCTTATGTACAATACCTAACTTCTGTGTGGCATTTGCTGACACTTCCATTAGATGTTTCTCAAAAGTAATAAGTGAGTAAAAAGTTACACCAAGTATGATTAAATCTTCAGACCCATTCAGCAGGGTCCCATCCACCTAAAGGGAAGAATGGGTGGAAAATCTGTGTGCGATCCACTAATCAGTAGAGTTCAGCTTCATACCCCACTGAACGCACCATTCCTTAATCCACTCTATGTCATGACTGAGACTAAGAGCAGCTTCATTTCTCATAAGTGAAGACTTTGCTACACCACCAAGTGTGGCGTCATTGGCATACTGAACAATCTTGTTTTTTTAGGCCAACGGCCATATCACTTGCATACAATAAAAATAACAGCACCTAATCATAGTTACAGGCACAACTCTGGAGATCAAGAAAATTTGACTTTAAGACTCCAATATTCAAGTAAAGTACTCTGCCATTTTTCTTACAGTAATGAGTAGCAAGCCCAGGGTTGGGCTCAACGTCTACCAAAAGAATTAAAATTAACAACATAAAATTAGAAGCAAAACTAATAGACTCATAACAACAGCAACATAGTAAAAGTCAACAGAATAACAATCAATAAATGTAACAACATTTATGTTTTTTACAATAATTTCATTAAAAGGATGAATAAGGCTGACGCTATTTCATTAGAAAACGAGCCGGAAGCAGGTGGTCGACAAGGTGGAGCCGTGACACCTTGTAAGGTGTCTTATATGCCCACTTTGTAAGGCCTATAAGAAACCCGCTAGGTTTGCCGCAACAGGAGGAAGGCAGTCAGGATGGATTTAGAAATTGTAAATAGCTTAGAGGGAAAAAATTAGGCAAAGAAGAAGGCGCTTTTCTGATAATCTACAAAGCAACCTTTGCTCTTCATCAGCCTGTCCTACACACTTTTCGAAAAAGAACAGGAAACAACAAAAAAATGGAAAAATGCCTGAGTGTACCCTCAAGCAAGGGAACTGAAACCTAAGACCACGAAAGGCCACAGTACAATGGTTATGGCACAGTCAAAGGTTGGAGAACAAGGTTTGTATCCAGAGCAACTTTCTCTAAGTAGGGTTGCCTACCGAGGCAAAGGGTTCCTTCCACCCGTTGGTTTGATTTCGGAGTGTTCATCTCCTAGAAGAGTTGCTTGTCAAGGCTGAAGAGTCTCCTCTACCCTAACTTGTGTGGGCATGGACGTCAGATTCTGAAGCAAGTGTTGCTAAGGAAAAGCCACATTAGCTCACTACCCAATATGCAGTATGTAACTCAGGGCTACCATGAGAACTCACATTGGCTCGGAAGGGCCACGGCAGTACAGTGCTTGAAAAGCTTTGCACTAACCGATTGGTCGTTCTAGTGAAGCATCGCCTGGGTTGTGTAGCTTAATTTCCCGAGCCACTGACGGTTTCTAGCCTATGCCTTTTCTCTTAATGGAGAGAAAGAGGGAAAGACCGAGAGAAACTCGATCAGACGTAATTCAGTTAAAAATTTGAAATATTTCTTTAACTTAGGACTGTAATCTGACCATCAAAATGAAAACAAAAGATGAGCGAACACAAAAAATAAGAAAAACAAAAAGTAAAGCAAAATAATTGGCTTTACAGGAATCTACAACGAAAAAAAAGGAAAGACATGAAAAAAATAAAGTTGAACAGAAACTGCTACAAATAGAAAAAAATTACCGTGTTGCTAAAAGCTCTCGCCATAAATTGAGTGCCTTTTCTTCATTGCTGACGTTCAAATACTGGGCTGAGAAAAGCCAGGTAATTTCAATTTGTCTTCTTCTCTATTTTCCGTTTTTCTTATTGTCTTCTTTTTATTCCTCTTATTTTCGGCTCTGCCATTTCACCGTTATTACGAAGATACATCGGTGATAAAGTGCTTCAGGATTCAACGAAAGTTAAAGCAACTTTGAGAGAGAGAGAGAGAGAGAGAGAGAGAGAGAGAGAGAGAGAGAGAGAGAGAGAGAGAGAGAGAGAGAGAAAAGAAATTATTAGAAAGAAAAAATGGAAGATGTCATTTGTCTTGTGGAACTGTAAGACCTAATCCTTTTTCCAAAACTTCATATTATCGAAGAACACTGCTTAATGACATATTTTCAGTAATGGCGATCATTACTATCATAGCAACGCCTGTAAGAATGGCTTTACCACCCACTACTTTCAGAGTCCTTGTGGTGCTGCCCTTAGTACACTCCTCTACCAAGCAAAAGGTCCCGGGGTAACTTACTAGACGAAGAAGAAAATTAAAAGCAAAGAACGAACGTATAAAAATTGAAAAGATGCTTTATAACTTTTTTATTATAGTCTCCTAGTGGTGTGGCGTTTAATACACTCGATTTGCAAGTGAGACGCCCCGGGTTTTCTGCATATGCATAAGAAGGGAGTGATGAAGATAAGATGACTGAATACTGAATAGAGAAATAAAGTGTAGCACTGGATAATTGGGGGAATACGGTAACAGATAAAACTACTGAGCAATCCAGTATGCACAAACAAAAAACAAGTAAAAAATGTGCCGAAGCTTCTTTCTGTACAGCGTATAATTAAGAAAAGAGATTTATCTTTCGGTGGTCTCAGTATAATGCTATATGAACCGCGGCTCATGAAACTTTCAATCACGCCCCAGTGGTGGCCTGTCCTATAGCGTTGTCAGACGCACGAGCATGGCTAACTTCGACTTTAAATAGAATAAAAACTACTGAGGTTAGAGGGCTGCAATTTGGTATGTTTGATGATTAGAGGGCGGATGATCAACATACCAATTTGCAACCTTCTAGCCTCAATAGTTTTTAAGATCTGAGGACGGACAGAGGGGTTGAGAGGTGGATGAACACAGATTTGTCAAACACCAAGCGTTTCTGAAACTAACAAGAAACTTGGCAGTCTGCGGCAAGCGCCAGTTGGTCATGACGATACCCAAAAGCGAAAAGTAAGAGGGTAAGTCACTTCTCTCATGTGAAGCTGTCAAGATAAGGGTCATTTAGATCTGTCTTGTACGCTTAATATTGCAGAGTACTTTCATTACAATTAATGGTGGTAGTAGAGAAGACTATTTGTCTTCTCTACTGTGCTACCAACTAACAACACATCAGGTACTAGCAGGTCCATCGACTTGTGCGGAAGAGAGTCTTTATAGAATGATGAAATAATTTTCTTAAAAAAATAGATCCATAAGCAAAATCGATGTATAACTAGTTATCACACTTCATAATTCTAATTTCTTTGTATTTGTTATGAAGATACTTACAGTATTATTATCATTTAAAATCCCCAAACAATATCTGAAAACAAACTTAGACACTTTCGCAAAACAGAAAACCAATATGTAAAAAATGTCCAAAATTGGATAGTGCTCGCACGTGCCAAATACAGACATGGGGAAAATAAAAACAAGAAAACCGAAAAGACGGAATTGTAGTCCCTGATACATTTTCCAAGACTTGTCTCACGCCATTTTTGGTCATCGACGATGAAGAAAATCACGAGTAAAAAAATAAATAAATCAGTCTCAAAGCAGATAATGACGAACATGTATAAACCTTCGATACGTCAGAAATATCACAATTTACAAATGTTTAATGTTTAGAAATGCTTATGGAGGTAGCAACATTCACCCGCACATGTCTTTTAATCAAGTAAATAACTCGGGATTATTGCAACATGTTGCATCGCCTCAGTTAGATTCCATGAATTAATTAGGCGCTGCGACACGTGCCGCTTGTAATTATTGTGAAGTTGAACAGTTTGTAAATAGTAAATAATCCACTCAGTTGATTTCGCGGTTCTCACTGTGACCCATTGCTGCTTAGAACAAACGCCTGTTTTTTGTTACAGTTTGTTTCAAGAGCTTATATGCTTTTGGAATTTATTGGAGGTTACCCTTTCAAGGACTGACCAAACGCTGCGATGCTTCGCGTTATTAATCGGAAGACCAGCGGCGTACCAAATGTGGTCTTGCCAAATGAATTAGACAGTTTAAATAAATAATGGAATAAGAGGACATGAATAAGAAATTTAAACAGAAACACCTTCTTGTCTTATTTTCATCCTCTCTTTGCACTCTATCTTCGTTTTTGTGGCAATTTATAATTCCCATCTATCAGTGCCTGATAATGATGTTTGTGCTCTCCCTTTCTCTCTCTCTTCCCTACTTTATCTCCTGTTCCTTATGCCTCATGATCCAAGGGTGTTTAGTATCCGTTTATGGCCAAGTTATCCCCATCTGTGATTTAGATTCACTTTGGAAGGATCCTGTTTCCCAGTAGATGCCAAACTAGCCTCTTCCATCCATCATACCGTCACGTAAATTCTTTCTTTAATTTATTTATTTGTACACACATACACGCATATATACATGCACACTCATAGGCATACACGAGTAATTAACTGTTCTCATTAAGGTCGATTTTTAGACAAGGAACACTTTCCATGACTATCCTTATGATTATGAATGTTTATCTGGCATAAGAATACACTATAAGATCTAACAGGGAATAAATTAAACATCAACAAACAGATAAACAATATATATATATATATATATATATATATATATATATATATATATATATATATATATATATATATATATATATATATATATATATATATATATATATATATATATATATATATATATATATATATATATATATATAATATATATATATATATATATATATATATATATATATATATATATATATATATATATATATATATATATATATATATATATATTATAAAAATTTAAAATTCACCTTCCAGTCCATTAGCTAGGAAATCAAATTTCATGGCGGCTGGAGAAGACCCCACTACGGGGGACAGATGTAGTTGTCCTAATCCCAATATCGTACAATATTGGAGAACAGAAAGCCATTAGGGCACAAGGACCAGTCATTATAGCAATTGGGCAGCTAGGCTGACCCTTAGTTAGTCTTAACTATAAGACCTATTTCCCTTTGACCTTTGAGCTGGCTGTTATTGCTTCTTCCAGATATACTGCTGTCCTGTGCCCACCACTCGAAAAATGGGGCCTCTGCTACCAAGATCAATCTCACTCCAGGCCAGACCTCTACAGCGCAAGGTCGCTTGAATCTTAACAGAGGTAAGCTGGTGCTGTCCTGTCCTCCTACCACTGGCCACGTGTTGGGACTTCTGCGGCCTGACTTCATCTTTTGCAAGCAAGCTCCATGTGCCGGTGGAATAAGGTACGTCTTGAAGTTGCAAGTAATGCGAGTGTTCTTTTCCTTGTTCTGAATTTCCCTCCATTTTCAGTATTTCTAACTTTTCATTCTCCCAAACAAAGTCCTTTTGTTCCCCACAGCCTAGCATGCATATTTGTCCTCATGACTTGTTCCAAGCCTAAATTAAGTTTGTTCTGTGATAATAATTAGAGCATTCCCACCATAGTGTTACCATGTGCTAATTAAATCTAATTAATAATTCCCTCCATCGTGAATAATTAATTTCATGTGAGAGAAAATCCGTGTGTATATAAAGTGCTGACCTGGAATTCTTTTCCAGAATCCTGGAATCTAGCTCTTCAGGTTCTGCCCCTGCTCTTGTGAAACAATTTCCTTAGAAGACTCAGTTCCATCTTCTGACATCAGCTGTCCACAAGGGCCATGTGTTAGGCCACTCAGCGGTATCGTTGTGCTAATGTAAAATAATTTTATCAGCCATTCTTAAGCAGTTTATGAGATTCGTGTTAACCTTTTGCTAACTGTAGTTACACTTTTCTTGCACATTGCATGTGCCTTGATTGCTGAACTGCCAGCCTGTCCATACTAATTTCTAGTCGCAAATTTGTAAATAAAGTAAGTTAATCTCACCGAATGGTTTGGAAAAGGCAACCTTCCTATTTTCTTTAAATAGATGTGATTTCAAGGTAAGTCATACTATTAATTACATTTATTGCTTATGTTTTGAGAACTAAGTGTTGGCCCCTAATGCAAATTACATTCATAAGTCAATTTAACACTTCCAACCAGGTTCAGAACGTAACTATATATATATATATATATATATATATATATATATATATATATATATATATATATATATATATATGTGTGTGTGTGTGTGTGTGTGTGTGTGTGTGTGTGTATATATCTGTATATATATATATATATATATATATATATATATATATATATATATATATATATATATATATATATATATATATATATTATTAATGACTAGTGGCAATGTTGGAATAACTAGGTCATCAGTATAATTTGGTTTATCTCTCGAATACCTTCTTTGGTCTTCTAAAATAACGTTATTGAGTCTGTGAATGTTTCTTTGAATCTCGTGAATACCTTCCTAAATCTCAGTGCTCTTGGTCCACGTGCACCCATCTTCACATCTGGGTAGAGCCTCTGATTTCTCAGACAATTCTATTCGTGATTCTTTGAGGTCCTTGGTAGATTACCTCATGAATTTTTGTGTGTTTTCCGGGTTCAAATTTTCTTATAAAGAAATTTCAAATGCTCACTCTTGCTTCATCTGATCTCATGATTCCCTTACATGCTCTCGCTAGTTTTAAAATTATCAAGGAATGTCTTGCAGTCTAAAAAATCACATTGATTTTTGTTAAGAGGTCGACTCGGCTTTAACAAATTTTGTATGTCGTATGTTGACTAATATAAGGAGCATCTTCCTAGGGTTCTTGAAACACTCATTTGTCGCAATCTACTGGTTGAGATCCTTGTGTTAAAATAATGAGCTGCCAAGTTGAATTACAATGCAAGGTTGGATGACTTATGTACAGTTAAAAACCTATTTGTGTCACTGTCAGTTATATACATTATAGTTAGCTGACTGAGGTGGGTCACAGTCAGGATCCATATTGGTAAGGGCTAATAATTCACCACAATATATTTGCTTAGGAAACAGAAATCTTACCAATAACATGTGTGTGTACATGGACAGAGCTGTATATATATGTGTGTGTGTGCATGTGTGTGTATGAATGTATGTATGTATGTTTGTGTGTATATATATATATATATATATATATATATATATATATATATATATATATATATATATATATATATATATATATATATATATATATATATATATATATATATATATATATATATATATATATATATATATATATATATATATATATATATATATATATATATATATATATATATATATATATATATATCCCCAAAGCCAAATCAAAAAGTCCTTCAAAAGAAGGCATCGTGACCCCATTCAAAATGGGAATAAAAGCTTAAAAGAAAAAGAAGAAGAAGAGATATATATATATATATATATATATATATATATATATATAATATATATATACTGTATATATATAAATATATATTGTCCAAATACCTGGTTATTACACAACTATTAAATCCAAAAAATTTACCTCACTCCAGGCAGATACCTGAACCCTCATAACAATAAAACTATGACTGAACACTCTAAAAGTAACAGTGATCCCTTAAAAGTTGCTTATCACTTGAAAAATCAATCTAAGTTTATCAAGTTATGAATGAGGTAGTAACTGTTAAGCAAGAAATATATTAGAAGGAAAGGGCATCACTCCATCAAACAATTATAATTGTTTCCCTGGTCTTAACTCACTACAAAAAAACTCTGAAGGAGAGCAGAACATGTTTATCACTTACCTTGTGCATACACAAATAACCCTATTCACTAGTGGTCAAAAATGAAATAAAGTGCTTTTAAAACTTTAAATACAAAAATTTATTTCTAACTTCAAAAGTTATAATTAGAATTCACAATCTGAAAAAAAATTTACTATTACTTGAAAACAACATAAGATTTCATTAATTCTTAAACAAGATTAATTCACAAAACTTTAATTTATCAAGAAATTACATTAACTAAGCAAAATTCAAACTATTAAGATTTACTCTAAATTTGAAAAAGAAATCTTAACAAATGAAAAAGTATGCAATGTTAAAGTATCAACACATATAAAGTGCTAATTAAATAAATGTTAAATCACCAACACAAAAAATTTGGGTAAAACCATGAAATTATAAACACAAGAACACAAAAGAAATGTAAAAACAAGAACATATAAAAAATGCACAAGAAGTTTATCAACAGTAATTTCACTAAGGCAAAATCTGTTTAAAGATTATATCTACCTTTTTACCATGATAAAAAATAAGTAAAAACCCACTTTACCTTACACAAGTTTCTGAACACTTTTTAGGCCTGTTATACTGTTAACACGTTTTTTTATGTCGGATCCTACCAAGGGTGCATTAAATATTATTAACAGTTTCCAAAAACTTATATGTTTGGGAGAGTGACCACAAATCTTACACTCTTCTGAATGAAGAGGGGATGAGAGAGAGAGGGAGAGAGACCAACCTAACTTTACCAGGTCTCTGTCTGAACTGATTAGTTTTACCAAAATCTTCCATGAGGTTAAACCTGGGTTGCCAGTTAGGCATTTTTAGAAAGTAGTCACCCTAGAAGAAACAAGAATAAACAGAGTTTCTTCTTCTCAACAGGAATAAACAGAATTTCTTCCTTTCTAACAGGAATAAACAGATAATTTATTCTCTGACTCAGAGAGCTATAAAGGCCTTCCTCTTATCTGTATGATTGAAAAGGGTTTCCTGTATGAACACTTGTTCAAACACAGAGGCAAACCAGCGATATCCTCACCCTGGTCAACAAATATTATCAGGCCTGTCATCTCTTCTCCCTTTAACTGATAACTTAAGTGGTTTAGGGTCTCTCTCGCATAAAGGATTTCCTGTGTCCACCAATTGACACCTGATCAAACATTCAGCTGTGTAAACAATAGTCCTAAAATAACACAGTCAAAGCAATTTTTGTAAGATCTGACACTTAGCATCTCCAATAAACACTGTTATCATAGTTATTACAGTGAATACATGACAAACACAAGAGAAAATATATAAAAAAAAAAGTACAGAAAACATATTACTTTTACAGAAAACACACTTACCATAAGACACATCATTGTAATATATATATAGACATATATATATATATATATATATATATATATATATATATATATATATATATATATATATATATGTGTGTATGTATATATATATATATATATATATATATATATATATATATATATATATATATATATATATATATATATAAGTGAATGTTTACATATTTGTTTGTCCACTATAGATATCTGACCCACTTGACAGACCCAGCCTCTATGTCACCCTAGAAAGGTTTATAACCCAAAATCAAACCCCTATCCTGTGACAGACATACAAACACAGTCAAAACAATTGAAGTTTTTGTTTTTACATCACCTTTTCCATCAGTTTTCTGGGTTTATTCTCATTTTTCACCTGACACTGCACCTTTTTTCCCAGCTCTGCCAGATGTATGATTAACCTATACAATAAATCTAAATCCCCTATAACATCAATTTTTTACCAGAATTTAAATGAAATTTGATCACTATCTATGAGAATTATTAATATGATTATTTATAATCCCAGTAAAATCAACATTGAAAACTTATATCAGTTTAAATGTGATTTACAATCCTCGCTATGAAAAAGGCAATGCTTCTGTGATAGACATACCCCCGCATTAAAAAATTACTCGCGATGAAATTAATGCCTTTTTTCAGTGTTCATTTTAAACCAAATATATCTTAATCATACCATGCCAATAAAATACAAATTCTCAAGTACCCTGTGGTATTACCATCACTTAATCCACAAAAAAAGCTTCGTAGTTATGGGAACAACTTTGGAGGGGAGGCCAAGAAATAATTCATCAACGAGACGAAACAAATCCATCGCCATCCGTGCATGCGTGTTAGCAGACTAAATGCTTCTGTGATAAAACTACTCCCTCATTAAACAATTACTTGCGATGAAAATACCACATTTTTTTTAGTTTTCATCTTAAGCCAAACGTATCTTAATTATACCTTACCGATAAAATACAAATTCTTAAGTGACTTGAGATAATACCATCATCATATCTTAGTACTTAATCCACTAAAAAATCCCCATTTATCGATAATTTCTATATTAGACCATTCAGTCTCCAGCCTATGCTTTCCCTCAGAAGCATCAAAGGAAACAGAAACGCGTTCGTTAACATATAAAGGAAACCGAAAACAGTTGCAGTTCTTTTTAACGGTGTCTAAAATTACAATCATGATAATAATTTAATATTTATATAGCCGACGGACACTGTATCTTGAGTAGCTGCTGGCTATGACCGACGTCAACAAGTCCGATATTTACTTTTTTTTATTTGTTCAAATGCGAATTTCTTCATTAATTCGTTTGTTTCTGCTTTGTTTTTACCTTCGGAATGCACTATAGCGACTGCTTTTTGAAGGTATGGTGACATATTCCTTAAGAAGTTGATATAAATGAGGTCTGAAATTAATTACCATGTAGACAGGCACACTAACACCACACACACAACTTCACCGTACTACCTCTGCCAAAGGTTCTCTCTCTTTCTCTCACTCTCAAGGCATCACTCAAACAATCCGGAGCGGAATTTATCTATGAGGTTTTTAACTATTAAAAGTAAGTTTATGCTTGCAATGTCTTTCTCTCTCTTTCTATCTTTATCTCTCTTTCTCATTTATAAATTCCCTTCATAAATGGGGTTAAATACCAAGCCATACTAGAAAAAACCCGAGAATGTTTGCCACTGCAAGTCAATCATTCTCTCTCTCTCTCTAGTTCCTCGTTGGGTGAGTCGGTAGAGTTGTGGGCTAGCACTCGCTAGGCCCGAGTTCGAGTCTCTGGCCAGGTTATGAAGAATTAGAAGAATTTATTTCTGGTGATAGAAATTCATTTCTCGCTATAATGTGGTTCGGATTCCACAATAAGCTGTAGGTCCCGTTGCTAAGTAACCAATTGGTTATTTGGCACGTAAAATAAGTCTAATCCTTCGGGCCACCCCTAGGAGAGTTGTTAATCAGCTCAGTGGTCTGGTAAAACTAAGATATACTTCTCTCTCTCTCTCTCTCTCTCTCTCTCTCTCTCTCTCCCTCCCTTTCACCATTTTAACCAGATAAGTGCCAGGATATATGTATACATGTATATATCGTGTTTATTTAAAGTAATGAATTCAAGACAGAATTATTACTCAAAGGAAAGAAAAATTTATCTGAGTTCTTCAAAGTTGGTAAGAGTAGTATATATATATATATATATATATATATATATATATATATATATATATATATATATATATATATATATATATATATATATATATATATATATATATATATATATATATATATATATATATATATAATTCGTGTGGAATGGCATAGCCGTTATATGCAACACGTATGTTGATAGACAATTAAGAATTGCTCTTTTTGTACATGTTTATTTCCCAACGTTTCGTAATTCTCATATATAATTATATCTTCAAGAGCTCTAAAATGGATAAAAACAACACATGGTTAGCATAAAGCTCAAGCTGAAAATTTTTTACACTTAAAATTATACATTTGAAAAAAAGATATATTTAAATTCACAAACCATTGGACCAACCTTCCACCAGAGTAAAGGAAACATAAGTGGAAGGAAACTAACAAATAAAAAAGAGGAAAATACACCTTAAGACAAGAAAAGGGAGTGGCTGTTGACTGCGAGTTTAATGGGGGAACCAGTTGTTTGATCAATAAGGACCCTAAAATGGGTAATTCCTGAGTGTTGGGTGTTTGTCCGATGATTTTAAAATCTTTATTTTCAATGTATGTTTTGCAGCTGCCTGTCCGGAAACTAACCCCTCAGTGACAGTCGATGGGGACCTTCAGGAGCCTCCGTGTGGATCCCACATAAATCCCCGAGTTACACCTGGGGCAAGTATATTTATATACCACACAAGAGGACATGAAAGGGCACAGACGATCTTTGAACTGAAACAATTCTCCCCGCCAGTAAAATATCCTACTGTACCAAAACTGGAATTTTATGCCAGCTTCCCCTATGTCTGTGATGGTTCTTTTAAAAGAAAACTCACTCAGGTAATACAAGATCATTTTCCTGCTATAAAAGTTAACCTGATTCCTAAAAATCCCTTAACCATCCGCCCTCTGCTTCAGTTCAAGGATCGTCTGCGTCCTTTCATGTGACTAAAAGTTTTACTAACAAGTGAATGAAGTATCCTGAGTATAGCAATATTAGCCTCACGATGGTAGGTTCAATTTTATTTCCAATTATGTAATAATCTAGCTATTTATTATTTCACTAAATACTGCTTAGTATCATTTCCTTGAGAGTTAAAGTATTCCTGTTGCCTGCAGCGTAAATTAATTCTGCAACGTGAAGTAAAACATAGGTGATTTCTTTTGGTTACAATTGACTCCGATATTTAGCAGAAATGTAATATTTTAGATTGATGTACCCCAAATGTGGTGAAGAGAGAAATTATTGCCTATTGCGGTAACGTAACTTTAGCCATTTCAACCCGACTAAGGGTGTAAATGTCATCAAGGCAGGGGAGGTACTAAGATTATTACACCCTGCGCCACGTTTTTTTTTTTATTTTTTTATCCTTTTTGTCGCCTTCACTAAATACCATACTATATATATATATATATATATATATATATATATATATATATATATATATATATATATATATATATATATATATATATATATATATATATATATATATATATATATATATATATATATATATATAGTTGTAATTTTAAAGCTGGGTCTTGCTAGATAAATGGGGTATACTAGGATGATGCGCAACTTCCCTTAATTACCACAAAAATCTTGACTCTGGCCTTGGGTGACAGCTAAAATTACAAACACCAAAAATGCCTGAAAGGCTACTTCAAGGGGGAAGTGATTAGATAAACTCTGGGGGATTAACTTAATTCATTATATTTGCAAAGAAAACACATCAAAGGAACGATGGCGTAATTCTGGGGTAATGAGGCGAAACACATGAAGGTAGTTTCCTGAAGGGGGATTTGGGACCCCACTTTAAAGTTGTTGATAAAGAAGCAGCAAGGGCCGCTACGCACATGAAGTGACACGGTTCCACAGGTTGTCCTATCCTGCAATTGTACACTGGGACTAACACTGTAATGAGGGAGTCGGCGAATTGCATGGAAGATGCCTAGACTGAACTCGATTCCTGTGACTTGGTCGTCAACGGATTACGTTACTCTTCTCGTAAATGCTTTGCAAATTAAACAGCACAAAATATAAGCAATACAGGTCTCACTGTAATTATATCACACTATGAAAAGAAAGATTTTCAGCTGGAGAATAACAGGGGATGTAGCTGATGAAACCCTTAAATCCTGGTACATTACCTTTCTTTTAGGAGCTGAAGTTCTCTTCTTATAAGGGCCAGCGAAAGAGCGAATTAATTCACATCAAAAGTTAGTTTTTTAATGCCAGCCACGTGTCTGAAAATGGCAGTGGATGGAGCAAGGCACGGAGCTCTGGCATCCGTGTCGCCACCAACAATTCTAAGATCGAACGTCTTATCCTGAGCTCTTTTATAGCGGCGGAGGTTACAGCTTTTCCTCCTAGATGGTGGTGTGATCTCTCTACCCCACGTGGGAACTGCGGGGCTAAAAGGTTTCAAATTCAAAATGGCGGAATGCACATGGTCCGCCCGCCAGCTGGCCTGCCTCTGGCAACAGTTAGCTCTTGGTAGGGGTCCGCACCTGGAATTAAGGGATTTCGGCAGCGCTTTTGACATGAAAAGGGATTAAAAGGTGTTTCCCCCCAAAAAGGGCAGTGGAGAGGCGTTATGGGTAAGTTTCTCACAGCGAATCATATTAAATTTGCCTTATTTAATTACTTAGTCCTTTACTTTAAATCTAGTGCAAAACAAAGTGGCGTAGGGGGTAATATTTTAAATAATATATATATATATATATATATATATATATATATATGTTTGGAAAGTTATGTTTATCCTTAGTTTTTCCTTCTTATTAATTGAAGAGATTTTCATTATCTTGCGTAATATTATTAGTTAATCTTGTATTCTTCATGTAGTTTGCTTTTATTGCTTCCTTATGCTCTAAAATAAGCATTAATTATTAAAGTTATATCTTGCTGTTTGGGTGTCTTTGTTCTTCTATTGTAATTGCTTGGTAAATATATGCATTTCCTTCATCATTTAAATAAATGTTTGGTAAATTGATTTTCTTTTAACTTAACTCTGCCAAGCATCAAGCAAACAGCAACGAAGGTAGTTAATTACGTTAACCCTGTAACTAGTTACTGCCTAGTTTGGTTATCTTCCAGCTTCGACCTCATTCCCAAAATACCTTGGAGCAGCAGTAGCTCGAAAGGAGAGGCACAGTGAAGACGTGACCACTACCTAGCACAGCGCGACTTTGAGATTGTTATTACGATCATACTAATCTTTCGTGCAGTGTATTATAAAGGAACTATGAAGAGCTAACATGTATCTGTGACCTGGCCCATGTACCGAGGGTGGGGAGGAGAATAATGCTGCCTATTATCCACCTTAGGACACCACCATTTTCCACGAAGAACAACTTGCCGACCGATGTCATCTAGTTGCCATTACGACTATTCGGCTTAATTTGGACCTAGAAAGGATAGCTGAAAATTTGAAGATTCTCTTGATTTATTCTGAAACTATGAGTTAGCAGCAGGGCCAGCACCATCCCTCTACCTCGTATGGTTTGGGATTACCTGTTGCAAACCAGGAAGCAAGGATATTCACAACAGCTTGATAGAAAATGAATTGATAAATTAAACTGTAGAATTTATTAAATTTTAGTTTATTTTTCTGGTTCATTATTCACAGTAAATAATTCAGAGTTATATATATATATATATATATATATATATATATATATATATATATATATATATATATATATATATATATATATATATATATATATATATATATATAAATCATCAACACACAATCACGTGTGGAACAGAAATAAATTTCTGACTCACGTCACTCCATCGAACCTGAGGTCTCTCAGGTGGAAAGCAAGGGCGTTACCCACTGGGCCATACAAGTCTAAAAAGAAGTTGGAACCTGAGAGCAACTGCACCCAGGAATTACCTGGGCAACTAACTGCTTGCATACCAGCGAGTTTTCCCCAACTTCCCGACTCAGCAATGACCCAATAGACAACATTTCATTGAATTATCCCTTCTGAGTGAATAAGATAGAAATCATCAACACACAATCACGTGTGGAACAGAAATAAATTTCTGACTCACGTCGGGATCGAACCCAGGTCTCTCAGGTGGAAAGCAAGGGCGTTACCCACTGGGCCATACAAGTCTAAAAGAAGTTGGAACCTGAGAGCAACTGCACCCAAGGAATTACCTGGGCAATCCTGCTTGCATACCAACGAGTTTTCCCCAACTTCCCGACTCAAGTTGACCCAATAGACAACATTTCATTCGAATTATCCCTTCTGAGTGAATAAGATAGAAATCATCAACACACAATCACGTGTGGAACAGAAATAAATTTCTGACTCACGTCGGGATCGAACCCAGGTCTCTCAGGTGGAAAGCAAAGGGCGTTACCCACTGGGCCAAACAAGTCTAAAAGAAGTTGGAACCTGAGAGCAACTGCACCCAAGGAATTACCTGGGCAATAACTGCTTGCATACCAGCGAGTTTTCCCCAACTTCCCGACTCAGCAATGACCCAATAGACAACATTTCATTCGAATTATCCCTTCTGAGTGAATATGATAGAAATCATCAACACACAATCACGTGTGGAACAGAAATAAATTTCTGACTCACGTCGGGATCGAACCAGGTCTCTCAGGTGGAAAGCAAAGGGCGTTACCACTGGGCCATACAAGTCTAAAAGAAGTTGGAACCTGAGAGCAACTGCGCTTTCAAAGAATTACCTGGGCAAGCTAACTGCTTGCATACCTGCGAGTTTTCCCCAACTTCCCGACTCAGCAATGACCCAATAGACAACATTTCATTCGAGTTATCCTTCTGAGTGAATAAGATAGAAATCATCAACACACAATCACGTGTGGAACGAAATAAATTTCTGACTCACGTCGGGGATCAGACCCAGGTCTCTCAGGTGGAAAGCAAAAATCGTTACCCACTGGGCCATACAAGTCTAAAAAAGTTGGAACCTGAGCAACTGCACCCAAGGAATTACCTGGGCAAGCTAACTGCTTGCATACCAGAAACAGTTTTCCCCAACTTCCCGACTCAGCAATGACCCAATAGACAACATTTCATTCGAATTATCCCTTCTGAGTGAATAAATAGAAATCATCAACACACAATCACGTGTGGAACAGAAATAAATTTCTGACTCACGTCGGGATCGAACCCAGGTCTCTCAGGTGGAAAGCAAGGGCGTTACCCACTGGGCCATACAAGTCTAAAAGAGAGTTGGAACCTGAGAGCAGGCTGCACCCAGGAATTACCTGGGCAAGCTAACTGCTTGCATACCAGCAAGTTTTCCCCAACTTCCCGACTCAGCAATGACCCAATAGACAACATTTCATTCGAATTATCATTCTGATTGAATAAGATGAAATCATCAACACACAATCACGTGTGGAACAGAAATAAATTTCTGACTCACGTCGGGATCGAACCAGGTCTCTCAGGTGGAAAGCCAGGGGCGTTACCACTGGGCCATACAAGTCTAAAAAGTTGGAACCTGAGGCAACTGCATTGTTGAATTACCTGGGCAAGCTAACTGCTTGCATACCAGCGCGCTTCCCCAACTTCCCGACTCAGCAATGACCCAATAGACAACATTTCATTCGATTATCCCTTCTGAGTGAATAAGATAGAAATCATCAACACACAATCACGTGTGGAACAGAAATAAATTTCTGACTCACGTCGGGATCGACAGCAGGTCTCTCAGGTGGAAAGCAAGGGCGTTACCCACTGGGCCATACAAGTCTAAAAAAGTTGGAACCTGAGAGCAACTGCACCCAAGGAATTACCTGGGCAAGCTAACTGCTTGCATACCAGCGAGTTTTCCCCAACTTCCCGACTCAACAATGACCCAATAGACAACATTTCATTCAATTATCCTTCTGAGTGAATAAGATAGAAATCATCAACACACAATCACGTGTGGAACAGAAATAAATTTCTGACTCACGTCGGGATCGAACCCAGGTCTCTCAGGTGGAAAGCAAGGGCGTTACCCACTGGCCCAG
>NC_089788.1:33613267-33630767 GCF_040412425.1 Macrobrachium rosenbergii | reverse complement strand
AAAATCTTAGAAGCTTATACTTGTATATAACCTTGTAGTTTCCTTATTACACTTGTCTTACATACCAGCCTAAATTTCATTTCATCATCTGATTGTTTTGCTAATGTAAATATATGTAATTTTAAAAAATTACCTAAATTTGTTTACTTACAAATTGTCTTGTGAGTAGAGCCCTCAGCTTAGTACAAACCCCCTTTTTCTTTGTATATTAACATTACCCGAATCAAATTGCAGTCAGAATCAAGGAATTTTATGTGGTAAGTAAAGTATCATATTCTGAGTCTAGAACTGGCTCATGGTAAGCATTCCCCAGGATAAAATCGTAATATTGGCAACCTCCTTTGCCCAGATCCTTGCAGTCTGCAATTGCAGCTTGACCCTTTGCCCTTGCAAAATTGCAGCTATCAGCTATTAGCAACGATAAGGCTGGATGCAAGAAAGAAATGAACCTTAGCATAAAAATCTGCAGGCTCACAATTAAAGGAGTCCCACACAGTAAGTACAGTGGTATATTTTAATTTATGTTAGGATAGAAAGAAAAATTGTGACTGACAGCATCGTTAGGGAAACGCTAGGCCACATACATGCAACCAAGTTATAGAGGAGAGAGAGTTATTAACCTTTACACATGCTTTTGATAGCTACCTCGTGATGGCTTGCATGGCTTTCACATAGGCAAGCTAGGAAAAGTGAACAGTGAATTGCGAAGTGTTGTAAAAGGAAATAGTGCACGTATTTCCTTCATATGTTATCCAGAAAATTTGTCGTCTCGGAACTTTAGTTAGGCACATGTCAGAACCCACGTGGGCTACCCAGCAATTTTCATATCGCTGGAGTAAAGATTTTACTCTCTCCCTCTTTCCCTCTCTCATAGAGGTTAGGAATTCATTAAGCAAATATATAATTCTTCCTTATTGAGTAAATCTCAAACAGGCGTAAACTTTGTTCAGGCCACGGGGACCAATAATCTTGTTTAGTATTTGCTTTTGTTTAAATCCTCTATGAAGTAACGCACATTCAAATTTTTTTCCAGTAAATAAAACTTAGCCCAGAAAATTTCGTTCATTGGCCTCATATCTCTTTCAGGAAGGTAGGAAGTTGGAATCCCCATATTCCCGTGAAATGTAGGTATTTTTTTTTTTTTTTTTTTTTGTTAATCTTTTATTTGGCTAAGAGTTTCGCTGTGACCACGTGGTCCCCTCATGTTGCTTCCAGCCTAATTTTCGTAAAGCCTTGGAGAAAAAACTTTTGTAGTAATTAAGTTCCCAATACCTTGATACCTTAAGCGAGGTAATATCATAATCATGCGGTCATCTTGTAAAATCCCCTCACACCAACATTTTCTGTATCTGACAACCTTGAGCTGTCAACCACTGGGCCAGACAGCAACAAACCCATGTGGTTCTCACGCAGAATGAACATACTCCTTTCCTGTCATGTGTGAAATAGGCTGAGTAGAATGAAGTAATTTCATACGCACATGAACTTAGGCAAATGACACCCGCGCATGGTAGAGTTAAGTTTTGTACTTATATCAGGTTGGAGAAAAGGGGTATTATTATTGTAGGTGAAATGCACACATTTTTCAGCGTAAACTTTGTAATCTGTCCCTCAACAACGAACCTCCTTAATCACTCTTATGAGCATACTTAAAGGTGTACTTCTAAAACAGCTGTCTTCTAAACAATTAATTTGTACTCATACGTAAACCTTACCTCCTTACCTTCATGCCCAAATGGTCCAAGGCCAAGCCCAAGGAGTGGCTCGACCAGGTGGAAAGGTCCTTGGAGTGTATCCACTCGCTCCCGGCAAAGTTTATCTACTCATGGGAAAATACCTTGGAGGAAAAGGTCTAGTTGCCTTCAGTGCCAGATACAAGAAGTAGGTCAGACCTGGTCTGACTGGATGTACCAATCGGACAGGGCCCTCCATAAATGGTTAGTCCCTAGGCGTCACCTCTGCAGCGGACATCCTTGAACAGTTTAAAATAGAGAATTTCTTGTACTGCGCCCCCCCCCCTTGCACTTGCCACCCACGTCTGCGCAAAGGCTCCCATCCCATGACCCTAGCGGAGTGCTGTCGCCTCACAGACACGTGGGACACACATCACACCCATGCAAACTCATTGGGGAGAAAGATCTGCCCTCCTTCTTTCACCTCCATCATCCCACTGCCCAAGAATGGGCATTCACAGAGGCCCATTGTATGTGGGTTCTGCAAAAGAGCTGGGCATCCCATGGAATAGTGCCGCTTGAAGGCTGGGAATCAGCCAGACAATCCCGCTAAATCCCACAATGGGATCACACCAAACTGAGCCACGTCTTGCTCTGGGAAGAACAACAAAGGGCCTGCTTCCTACAATGGGACAGAGCCAAACAAAGATTACAGCAGAAATTATTGCACAGCTTGTAAGGTTCAAGGGCACTCTGCTCTATGGGAAGAATGCCCTAGTAAAATAAAACCACCCGCCATTGCTTTGGCAGTTATAAATCCTAAAACTTAAGGCCCTCCAGCCAAAGGTACCTATATCTGTGGCACCTCCCTGAGGTAGCTACTCTGCCAGCCAGGTCACAGCATTCGATGACACTGGTGTGCAAATCTTCCTCCTAAGGAAAGATAAGGTCCCCTAGGGCCACCATTGACAGACGTAACCTTATCACGATGGAGGGCATCAGTTGAATGAAGGTGATTCTCCCCACCATCAAGTTAAGAGTCACAAGACCTCAAAAATAAAAAAAATCTACCTCCAGGAAGCTACTTACCTTCCTGGAGGCTATGGCCTCCTCCTGGGTTGTGGACGAAGGGTAAAGGGCCTGCTCCTTCCAATGGAACAGTGCCAGGTTAAGATTATAGCCGGACTTATTGCCCCGCTAGCAAAGTCTATGGGCACTCCACCCAATCGGCAAAATGCCCTAATAATAATAAGTACACCCACCCTTGCCTTGGCAGTCACCGACCCAGCATCCTTAGATCCTCCAGCCCCAGGTCCCATTTATGTGGCACTTCCCCGTGGTAGGTGCCCCGCCAGCCAGGCCAAGGGCTTTGATGATTCTGGCGCACAAATGTCCCTTATAAGGGAAGGCAAAGTTCCCTGTGGAGCTACCATTAACAGACGTAAACTCACCATGATTGAAGGTATCAGTCACTTTAAAATGATACTTCCTACTGTCAAGTTGAGGATCACGAGACCTCATAGATCTGAAATCTGCGACCTCACAGTAGCCAGATACATTCCTGGAGGTTATGACATCCTCCTGGGACAGGACTTCCAGTCCCCATCTAAGTTACAGCAATCCAGAGGTCCAAATCCCTCAAATCATTCATTAGGCACGAGTAAGCCTCAAACGCCTGCATTTGTTCCACTACCAGTGCTACCTGAGTGCGATGTGCAGTGGCCCCCCCTCCATCAAGATCGATTCCAGATCCCATTCCAGTGCCCACCCCTGCCCCAGTGCCAGTGCCAGAGCCCCAAATAGAACCCCCTCCAGGAGATCCTACACTTGAGTCACAATCTCTGCCAGTGTCACTTGGGTGCACTGAGCAGTGCCATGTTCCGTCTGTCCCAGATAATGAGCAAATTCCAAATCAAATATTAGTGCCTGACCCTGCCTTAGCGCCAATGCCAAAGCACGCCCCCAATCTCCATTCCAGAGATCCCAATCCAGGCACTCTCTCTTCTCCCGGCCTGGCTCCGCTACCAATGCTGGTAAGAGAGAGATGGATCCTCCCGACCACAGTGGAAGCTCACCCAAAGGTGCGCCCTTGTAACCTGTGCTTGAGCTGGTCACTCTTAAATGCGAGCCTCTCACGTCCCCCACGACCACTTCCTCTTTGTCTCAGTCCGCCTCAGACACAACAGTGAGTAGGGATTCTGCCATGTCTCAAATGGCCGATGAACTCAAGGAACTCTGACAGATCATGGTAGAACTTGCAAAGAAGGCCCCTGTATCAGCCATCAGAGAAGCCGACACAGGTGGCACTCACATACCCTCCCCAGGCTCAGTTCCACCGATTCCCCGACCAAAACAAACTATCAAAGTAAGAGAGGTCCATGGAGGAAATACCACGGGCGTGGATAATTCCAGGTAACTTAAAGAGAGCCCCTGAGCTCTCCTGGCACCCGTGTCAAACTGGCACATTGCCATCCTGTTATCCTACGAAGACTTTGGCATCTCTATCCAGAAGAGGATGTCAGGGTCCTTCACCTATTTATTTCCTTTATAACTTTATCCTTTATTCTTTTCCTTCAACATTTCCCTTCCTTACTTTTGATTATTACTCACATTTATTTTATGCCTTACCAAGGCCCCATTTTACTTTCATCCCCTCTGCCAATGTAGAGTGCCATTGACAGATATGCTAACTGTATAGGTCCTATGACTTCTCTTTCATGCCTATCACAGCATGATACATTTGAAATGCGATATGCCATTACCATTAGTTATTATCATATGAGTGCCAACTTGGCACGATGCCATGATCGCAAATGTTGACAAATGATCTTGCCAGAGGAGTCGCACCCTCTGGCTACCTTTGTGGCCTCCTTGGGTTAAAGATGAACCTAGCCATTTTAAATTGTCTAAGGAATGTAATTTTGGCATATTTAATCATCATCTTTTATTAACAATCATTGGTTGCTCTAAATCTGTCACCTATTCTCTTTGTGAATCTCTGTAATAAATCTCGAGTTTCAGACGCGCTACCTTGTGTTTATAGTGCCCGAATGGCACTGAGCCGTTGCTCAAGTATCGTGGAAACACTTAATTAAGCCCACGTTTACCTTATTGTAATGCCTCTTCAAGGCAGACTAACTGTATGTGTGCAAAATTCGTAATTGATTATTATTAAGAGTGCATGAAGTATCTCTAGGATTACCCTAGTATTCATTCATTGTTTTAACTATACCATTATGTTGTGAGAATATTCTGATTAATGCTTAACATTATAGGAATTTAGTAACAAGAATATGTCATTTCTAGCAGCAAGTATTTATTCTGCATTAATGTAAATGTCACAATGTTGTTTTACCTCCTGAAATTAATTGCTACACAGAAGTTTAAGTTAAATTAAAAAGCACCAAAGGAAAATGAGAGTGAAGTAAAGTAAAGTCTTTAAGTGAGTTTGCTTGCTGGTAATCATTCTCACCTGATCTAGGGTGTGAATGCTAACTTGGTTGGGGAGGTGCAACGGATGGAACCTCTTTCTAAGCCACCTCACCCGTTTTCACATCCGTAGCATAACTGAGATAGAAATAAAATTCATTTCAGTTGTTTTACTTACTAGAACTGTGGGTTTCCACTCACCCCTTCATAAACTCTCTCCTTCATTCCCCAAAATGGTTAAGCCTAATCCTTCTCTCTGTTCAAATGACTGACTAAGGCCTTGTTTCCAGGTGACCTTCACACCTTCTTGTTGGCCAGGCAAAGGGCAGAGGAGCCAAAAAAAGAGAAAGTTGGCACCGCCCCCATGTTAAACTCTCCATGAGGCTTAACTGATGCTATGTGGTCTATATAGAAAACTTGATGAAGACTGACCTTTTGCGCCATTTACCCAGATGCAGAGGTGTAATCTCCGAAGCCGTTTATAGACGATGCAACGGCAATCGAGAGAGAGAAGTGTGCAGAACACCACTGAGGACAGATGTCCTTACCCTTGCCTGCCCCTTGTACCCTCAACGTGTTCGACCCCGAGGTTCGAACCAATATACTTTTGTAGTGGTATTCCCCAGTAATTATTTCCTCCATCCTCGGCACCCTATCGAACGAGGACGCCATCATCTTGACGAAGGTAATGTACCAAATAAGGTTTCTTAGTCAGTCATGATTCCTGTTCTTTATCTGTCTGATTTTAATTTCTTTTCCATTGTGCGATCACCTTTAGTAATTTGTGTTGGAGTTTTCAGTGTTAACGTAATTATGTATTTAGTGTTGAACTGAGTTATTTGGCACCATCTGCGCATTCCCTCAGTTCCCTTTGAGCATCTTATTATTCTTGCAAGTAACCGTCTTACATATATTGCAGATAGGCTGTGGAATCACTCAGTTCTGTCCCATGTGCAGTACCCCTTCTACCCCCTCTGCGATGCTTCCCGTTATGAAGATATCATCTGCATAGAGTATTTATCCTGTGTAGGATTCATTCATTTAACAGGCCCTTATTATTACCTGCCCAGTAATTCGTCATTCTTCTGATTCGTGTTTTGTTATGTAAATATAATTAGTCAAGAGAACCCTTGAGTTTATGTAATCATCCCTTAAGCCAAAGTATTTTCCCTTGCATGTTTGTCAACGAAGTTGCCCCAATATTGAGTCAAATTTTTATTAAGTACAGTAGATTTCTTGATAATGTGAGGAACTCCCTGCATTCATCCGTTGCCTCCAGAATCGAGTAAGGATCTTCAGGACATTCATAGAAATATATATATATATATATATATATATATATATATATATATATATATATATATATATATATATATATATATATATATATATATATATATATATATATATATATATATATATATATATATATATATATATATATATATATATATATATATATATATATATATATATATATATATATATATATATTTAAATATATGCATATGTATATGTACAGGTATATGTATGTATATATATGCATTAGCATATGGCCATTAGGAGAGTGAAATACGCGGGAGTAGGATCTCTCGCATTTACACAAAGGCATTTTCAAACAAACTACAAACGAAGGAGCAAAATATTACAAAGACTACAAAAAAAAAAAGACTCGGTTTTACAAAGAACAACTGAGACTAAAGGATAGTTAAGCTTTTTAATGCGTATAAAGTTCATTATATTTGAAATGGAATCAATTTAGGTACTTGGACAAAACAAAAGACATTAAAAAGGATTCAGAATGGTCAAGCGTATGGAGACCTATGCTTCTCTTTGTGTTATTTCCCCTTTGTTAGTTCAACTGATGTGGAATCTAGGAGATTAGTGAAAATAATATTGTTACCATTTGTTATCACAGTACTGTGGGACTAATCAGTCCTTCTTCACTAAGTTGCACAAAAAGAGCATGATTTTTGGCCATTGTCAATTGAATATTCATGCTGAGATATTCGAAAATGTAATTGCTTATCGTCTGGCCAAATAAAGTGCATAGAAGTTCATAAATGAGAACTGGTAAATAATATTGTTCCTCTAGTGAGGCTAATTTCGTGTATGCATTTGTTCATAATTATTACTCGAAAGCATAACATTCAACACCAATTTGATTGATTCCAAGCTAATGAAATACCTAAACACATGCTGTCCTTCGGCAATTCTTCTTTCCAGTCAGTTTTTCAAGATTTATTGTAGCAAGTATCCAAAATTTGAACGCAGGAACACTGACGAGAAAACTTAGATTTTTTATATCAATATGATGGCTTGAAAATTGCTCTACATAGGTTAATTATCTGTTGTTTTTTTCGTATGTTAAATTTACACTGACAGTGTTGACGTAGATAAGAATGTCTAAAATTGCCAAGCAACCATCTCTTTCTGTTTCTCTCATGAATTCGACAGAGAAGCTTGTTCAGAGATTCTTTTTTAACAAGAGGATATTTTGCATTTGCGTATTTAGTTGTAACAGCCAAATATCGTCTGAATATCGAAACTAAGTTAGAGACATCTGAATAACCTTGGAAATGAAATGTTTTTAAAAAACAGAGGTTCCCCACTGCCACACCAAAAGTTTGTTTGCAGAATTTGCAATTAAGAATACCCGCAATTACAAATAAATAATTTGAAGAATTCCAGAAGTTGACTGATTGTTTGTGGTAAATCCAATCCGGTTACATCGTTTGTGAGATCTCAAGCCACCAAGTCATGAGGCAATTTTTTGAATCGAGAAGAAACGTCAAAACTTACCAATCGGGAGTCAGGATTCATCGTGATGATGTTCACCATTTGTATTAAGTCTACTGAATTAATCGAATGAGTGCTTGATATAGTTCCTAACGACTGCCATAACAATTTCGTAAGATATTTGGAATGTTTCTACAACTCCTAAGGATTATTTTCTTTGTGTATTTTAACCAAGCCGAATAGATTTAGTAATGACAGAGAATTACTGGGAAACGAGTAACAAGGTCTTTGTTATTTTTCAATATTCTTCCGTAGTTACCACTGAATGACTTCATTACATCATCTAGGGGGTTCTTGTTCAATTTCATGTGAGCACTACTATCACTGAATAAATCTTCCACTATCTAAGACGTAAGTTACGTTATGCAATAATAATAAGGTATATGATTTATCGACCTTAGCAATGTGAATGGTTTTGTCACATCTGAATTCAGGATAGGCATTCCTTACTAAATCGTTCAGGGTAATAAATCTTACTGGAAAATTTTGATGATTATCTTAAAAATAAATTAAAAAGAAAGGTTTGCTACTGAGAGGCAGTAAAATCGTGGAATTAACTAAATTGCGTATTTTTCACTCAAAGTTCTTTTCTAATGGAAAATTCTATAAACAAACGGTTGGTATGACAACGGGGAACTTGTGTCACCAGGCCTCTCAAATTTATTCATGGAGTTTATTGACAAATATATTATTTCCAAGGTTATTCAAATGCCTGTACCATCATATTTTGGCTAATAGACCTAAAGATGCAAATAACCTCTAAGAAAAATTAGTATGAACGAGTCCCGTCTATCAAATTCACGATAAACAGAAAAAGACAGGTTGCTTGCCTTTCTTAAGATATTATTAACTGACGCTAACATTTCCTGTGTAAATTTATTATCTATAGAAAAGCAAGAAATAATTCAACTTATGTATAGAATTTTTCAGGAAATCATATGAATAAAAATCTCTATGTTCTCTTCAATGCTCCTGGAAGCATTCAAGCGCTGTCAGGCCTGAATTCCTGGATAATGAATGAGCTCCGGAACATTAGAGAAACAGGTAGGGACTTGTTATCTGGCTCATACTTTCGATACTTGCTAAAACGGACCTATGAAGACATACATTATATCATAATAAAAGTTACAGGATGAAAGAATGACCCTTTTTGCCTTATTTAATCGGCTTTCAGCTATCAAATCATTTTTGAAAATATTCGATCTCAATGTAAATTTTTTATATAAAAATGCTGTAAAAACATGCCTATGAGAAATGTCTCTCGCCAGAGATACAACAGTTTATAAAATCCACTGTAAGGATTGGTGTCATTTTATCTGGGCCGGACAAGTAAGGAACTGAACATCTGAATAAATCAATATATATAATCGGTTTGAACTGGCAAAAAGAATAATGTTCTTAATTTGCACATAATTGAAAAATCCGTAAGACTTGATTGATCCCACAGTAATCTAATAATAAGGTGTAAAAATCATATTTACAAAATCTCCCACATTCCACACTAGTACAAATAAGAAAGAACAATAACATTTTCCGTTGTTATTTTCCTGGGCTTTGAAATTTAAGCCCAGGTCTAAACACTCTATACACTGCTTTGCACAAAGTGTTTGAAAGATTAAAATAAGAAGCTAAAGAACTTCTAAACCTTCTTAATGGTCTTTAACTCGTCTTTTGTTTTATTTACATGCCTGAGTTAATCATAGAGCTGTTCCTCACCTGAAGAGCTATCCCAAATTATATAAAATGGATATATAACCCTTTAATCTTAGTAGTTGTTTGTAAAACTGTCTTCTTTGTAATCTTTGAATGTACGGTAGTTTGCTTGAAAATAAATACCTTAGAGTAAAGGCGAAAGATAAGCATTGTGTTCCTTCACTTTCCTTGTGCCCATATACATTTATTCATAATTTATAAGTCGTTATTCTTGTGAACAAATTATATATATATATAAATATATATATATATATATATATATATATATATATATATATATATATATATATATATATATATATATATATATATATATATATATATACACCTACATATATATATATAAATAAATATATATATATATATATATATATATATATATATATATATATATAAACAAATATATATATATATATATATATATATATATATATATATATATATATATATATATATATATATATATATATATATATATATATATATATATATATATATATATATATATATATATATGTACATATATATTTGTTTGTGTGCATGTGGGTGTGCTCACGCACTCACTCGCATTCGAAAGCTTGCACTTTTTTCCAACAGTTTTCATGCGTCTTCTCTGGTACGTAACACAGATGGATCTACAACACTCGAAGATTCAATTGTCTCCTCCCTTGAGTGACACAAATCTCGAGAGAGAGAGAGAGAGAGAGAGAGAGAGAGAGAGAGAGAGAGAGAGAGATTAAAACCAGCCTTCCATTTTTATCCGCATTGCTCCCATAAACATGAAACTTGTAAAGAGAGTTTTACCTATTGCAGTCCGATTTTGGTTTATGGCCTTATGCGCCCTGCATCGATAAAGGGGTTGTGGGAAGGGAATGGGGGATACGGGGAGGGGGAGAGATCTTCAGAAATGGCCCAGGTCGTAAACCATCTAAGTTGAAGACTTACCCAATGTGCATTTAAAGTTCAGACATTTTCTCAGCCTTGGTTGTAAACAGTGTACCGGTGTTTGTTTCCAATAGTTCTCATGTACCCAAGGTGAAAGTCTCGTCTCGTCTCGTCTCGTCTTCCAAAACTTCAGGACTACCAATTCTAAGAACTCGAAGATACATACGGGAAAATGTTGACACCTTAATCTGTTTAGAATGGGTAGAGTAAAAATTAATATATGGTGTTATTTCTAATAATTAAGACATCCAAAAAATGGTATACAATGATTTTCTTCATATTCTATTGTGAATTTTATGGATGGTACAAGATTATTAATTTTATGAAAGAAATAAAAAATATTTACATTTTCCTTTACAATACAAAAACAATCGTCTAAATATCTAACCCAAAACACTTTAGAGAATAGATTTCTTGGAATAAGTCTAGACTCAAAGAGTTCCATGTAAATATTAGACAAAAGTTGCGAAAGAGGGTTCCCCGTAGCCATATCAAATATTTGTTCATAAAAATTACCATTGAAATTGAATTTACAATATTTTTTTACAAAGGGATATCAAATTAATAATGCCATTATACAAGTCCAAATGTTGTGATAAATATTGAAGTAAGTCATCAATAGGAACTTTAGTAAATAAAGATGTCACATCAAAACTGGTTAATTTGTCAGTACTGTATAATTCAATATGGGAAAGTCTAGCACAGAAATTAACGAGTTTTGTAAATGGGAATTTGAAATAGTACCCAGAATAGGTGATAGCAATTTAACTAGATATTTAGAAAGTTTATAACTAATAGAACCGGTTGAACTGATAATGGGCCGAATAGGAAATTTCTTTTATGGGTTTTGATTAATCCATACATGTAAGGTAAGGTGGGCCAATCGTTGACACTTTCTCTTTTATTGAACCGAATTCCTTTAGTATAGTTCTTATTGTAGAACTGAAACTTTTATGACATCAGCTAATGGGTCTTTCCGTAGTTTTTTGTAAGTACTAGAATCAGATTATAAGGTTTCCATTTTTTCAGCATAGCTAATTTTACCCATTATTACAAAATAATTGGATTTGTCGGCATTAGCAATGTGCAAACTTGTATCTTATTTCTTTTCATGAATTGCATCTATAAACCTTTTTGGGAAATTCACTATCTTATTAGGTATTTGAAGTAAGCTGAAGAAAAGACCTTTAACTAAATTTATTGAAGGTGGTACAATTGTGTTTTTCTTTTCCAGTTTGGATATCTCTGAGATGATGTTTGTGTACGAAATGTCATCACTAATAGAATATGATAAGCCATAGCCTAAAGCACATTTAAGATTCTGGTTCAGTTCTTTGTTCGAGAGGTTTATTACACTATTGTCTTTATGTTTGTTATTCCAATCACTTATCTCAATGAGGTTTAATTCTAAAATAAAAACTATACTAAAGGTTCAGTAAAAGAGAAAGTGTCAAAGATTGGCCCATCCTTACCTTACATGTACGGATTAATCAAAACTCATAAAAGAAAATTTCCTATCCGGCCCATTATCAATTCAACCGGTTCTATTAGTTATAAACTTTCTAAATATCTAGTTAAATTACTGTCGCCTATTCTGTGTACTGTTTCAAATTCCCATTTACAAAACTGTTGATTTCTGCGCTAGACTTTCCCATATTGAATTACAGAGTAAAGACAAACTAACCAGTTTTAATGTGACATCTTTATTTACTAAAGTTCCTACTGATGACTTACTTCACTATTTATCACAACATTTGGACTTGTATAGTGGCATTATTAATTTGATGTCCCTTTGTAGAAAAAATTGTAAATTCTCTTTCAAAGGTAATTTTTATTAACAAATATGTGGTATGGCTATGGGGAACCCTCTTTCGCCACTTTTGTCCAATATTTACACGGAATTCTTTGAATCTAGACTTATTCCAAGATATCTAATCTCTATGGTGTTCTGGGTTAGAAATGTGGACGATTGAGTTTGTATTGTAAAAGAAAATGCAAATATGCCATATTTCTTGCATACAGTTAATAATCTTGCACCATCCATAATATTCACAATAGAATGTGAAGAAAATAATTGTATACCATTTTTGGATGTCTTAGTTATTAGAAATAACACTAATTTTTGTGGTTAAAGTATATAGGAAACCCACGAATAATGTGTCATATATTCATTTTTACTCTACCCATGCTAAACAAATTAAGGTGTCAACATTTTCCAGTGTGTATCTTAGAATTTTTAGTCCTGAATTTTTGGAAGAGGAGTTTAAAATTATTGATGTAATAGGAGCTTCATTATGTTACCCTCCATATTTTTAGAACTGTGAAAATAAGGCAAAAAAGATATGTTACAATCCAACCAGTGTTAACAAAGAACATAAGAATATTCTCTGTTTACCATTTCATCCTAATTTCATTCCTGCAGTGGCCATTTTAAAAACTATTGATGTTAACTTAGTATTTAAATATAATAACATTTTGAGAAATAAACTAATTAAGAATAGCCCACCCAATTAAAAAATATTGTATACAGTATTCCTTGCAAAGAATGTAATAACATTTATATTGGTCGAACATCAAGAGCACTAAAAGTAAGAAGCTCCCAACACAAATATGCCATTTCAATGGGCTTATCAAATAATGGTATTGCAGATCATTGGCTTAAGACAGGTCATGCGATTAACTGGGATAAGTCTTCGATAATCTACAAGGTCAATGACCATCGGAAAAGGAATCTGCTTGAAACTGTGTTTTTGGTGCCAAACGTCCACCAGGAATGCTAATCTCTGCCCTGGATTATCCCTTGATGATTTGTCCCTGTCTTTTTGTTTAAAGAATATTCTGCCCAGATTAACAAACTGTAACCCTGCCCTCCCCCTTCTGTTTTTGTATATGCTCTGTCAACTTCTTTTGTATTCAGTGTGAACTTGAAAAAATCATGGAATAAAATCTACGAGAGTACGTGTTCAAAGTCCCATTATTTTAACTCACCTTCTTACATGGATTTTGTACATATTCTCAAGCACTTTCGTTCCTTCGTGCCACATTGGATACGGATGCCACGAGAAACTTTCTACTTCTGTTCCCTTTTCCGGCGGATGTTCTCTTCAACTTCCAACGGACTCTGGTAAAAGCACACAGTATTCGCCTTCAATGGAAATTCCTTCAAAAATGTTTACAGTAACAAATGATCCCAAAGTCATCATTACCTAGACGATTACGAGTGGACAGTGAATCTCCCTTCAATGAATTGCGTGTAATCTCCCTCAAGAAACAAAGAAAAGACAAGAAGGCTCGAAATTGAGAACGGATAGATTTAATTTCATGAATAGGATTCCCCCTGGATTGGATAACAGTGCTACTGGACAGAATTTATAATAACCTTAGATTCAAGCTAAACAAACTAGATCACCACCTGGGTCATAAATTAAAAATCTCATTGAGATAAGTGATTAGAATAACATACATAAAGACAATTGTGTAATAAACCTCTCGAACAAAGAACTGAACCAGAATCTTAAATGTGCTTTATCCTGATTGGCTATGGTTTATCATATTCTATTAGTGATGACATTTTGTGCAAAAACATTATCTCAGAGATATCCAAACTGGAAAAGAAAAACACAATTGTATCATGTTCCAAAGAATTTAGTTAACCCAGGTCTGTTCTTTTTGTCAGCTTACTTCAAATAAACCATGATAGGATAAAATGAATTTCCCAAAAGGTTTATAGATGCAATTCAGGAAACGAAGAAAAATAAAAGTTTGCACATTGCTAATGCCGACAAATCCAACTGTTTTGTAATCATGGATAAAGTTAGCTATGCTGAAAAAATGGAAACCTTATAATCTGATTCTAGTACTTACAAAAAACTACGGAAAGACCCATTAGCTGATACCATAAAAGTTTCAGTTCTAAAATAAGAACTATACTGAAGGAATTCGGTTCAATAAAAGAGAAAGTGTCAGCGATTCGCCCACCTTACCTTACATGTATGGATTAATCAAAACCCATAAAAGAAATTTCCTATTCGGCCCATTATCAGTTCAACCGGTTCTATTAGTTATAAACTTTCTATATATCTAGTTAAATTACTCTTACCTATTCTGGGTACTATTTCAAATTCCCATTTACAAAACTCGTTGATTTCTGTACTAGACTTACCCATATTGAATTATACAGTACTGACAAATTAACCAGTTTTGATGTGACATCTTTATTTACTAAAGTTCCTCTTGATGACTTACTTCACTGCAAATATTTATCACAATTGATTTTGGCCTGTATAATGGCATTATTAAATTTGATATCCCTTTGTAAAAAAATTGTAAATTCACTTTCAATGGTAATTTTTATAATCAAATATTTGATATGGCTATGGGGAACCCTCTTTTATTTCTCCCACTTTTGTTTTCTAATATTTACACGGAATTCTTTTGAATCTAGACTTATTCCAAGAAATCTATTCTTTATGGTGTTCTGGGTTAGAAATGTAGACGATTGAATTTGTATTGTGAAAGAAAATGCAAATATGCCATATTTCTTGCATACAATTAATAATCTTGCACCATCCATAATATTCACAATAGAATGTGAAGAAAATAATTGTATACCATTTTTGGATGTCTTAGTTATTAGGAATAACGCTAATTTTTGTCTTAAAGTATATAGGAAACCCACGAATAATGTGTCATATATTCATTTTTACCTCTACCCATGCTGAACAAATTAAGGTGTCAACATTTTCCAGTGTGTATCTTAGAATTTCTAGTCCTGAATTTTTGGAAGAGGAGTTTAATATTATTGATGTAATAGGAGCTTCATTACGTTACCCTCCATATTTTTTAGAACTTTGTAAAGATAAAGCAAAAAAGACATACTACAGTCCAACCAGTGTTAACAAAGAACATAAGAATATTCTCTGTTTACCATTTCATCCTAATTTCATTCCTGCAGTGGCCATTTTAAAAACTATTGATGTTAACTTAGTATTTAAATGTAATATTATTTTGAGAAATAAACTAATTAAAAATATCCCACCCAATTCAAACAATATTGTATACAGTATTCCTTGCAAAGAATGTAATAACATTTATATTGGTCAAACATCAATACCACTAAAAGTAAGAAGCTCCCAACACAAATATGCCATTTCAATAGGATCATCAAATAATGGTATTGCAGATCAATGGCTTAAGACAGGCCATGCGATTAACTGGGATAAGTCTTCGATAATCTACAAGGTCAACGACCATCGGAAAAGGAATTTGCTTGAAACTGTGTTTATGGAAGTCACGTCCACCAGGAATGCTCATCTCCGCCCTGGATTATCCCTTAATCCTTTGTCCCTGTCTTTTTTGTTTAAAGAACATGCTGCCCAGATTAACAAACTGTAACCCTGCCCTCTCCCCTTCTGTTTTTGTATATAAAGCTCTGTCAACTTCTTTTGTTTTCAGTGTGAACTTGAAAATGTGGAATAAACTACGAAAGTACATGTTCAAAGTCCTGGTTTTCACTCACCTTCTTACATGGATTTTGTGATATTCTCAAGCACACGTTCCTTTGTGCTACATTGGATATGGATGCCACGAAAAACTTTCTACTTCTGTTCCCTTTTCCGGCAGATGTTGTCTTCAACTTCCAACGGACTCTGGTAAAAGCACACAGTACTCGGCTTCAATGGAAATTCCTTCAAAAATGTTTACAGTAACAAGTGATCCCAAAGTCATCATTACCTAGACTATTATGAGTGGACAGTGAATCTCCTTTCAATGAATTGCGTGTAATCTCCCTCAAGAAACAAAGAAAATACAAGAAGGCTCGAATTCAATATTTTCAAGGAGTTGAGAATGGATAGATTTAATTTCATGAATAGGATTCCCTCCGGTTTGGATAACAGTGCTACTGAACAGAATTCATGATAACCTTAGATTCAAGCTAAACAAACTAGATCACCACCTGGGTCATAAATTAAAAATCTCATTGAGATAAGTGATTAGAATAACATACATAAAGACAATTGTGTAATAAACCTCTCGAACAAAGAACTGAACCAGAATCTTAAATGTGCTTTAGGCTATGGTTTATCATATTATATTAGTGATGACATTTCGTGCACAAACATCATCTCAGAGATATCCAAACTGGAAAAAAAACACAATTGTGTCATGTTCAAAGAATTTAGTTAAAGGTCTGTTCTTTAGCTTACTTCAAATACCTAATAGGATAAGGAATTTCCCGAAAAGGTTTATAGATGCAATTCAGGAAACGAAGAAAAATAAAAGTTTGCACATTGCTAATGCCGACAAATCCAACTGTTTTGTAATAATGGATAAAATTAGCTATGCTGAAAAAATGGAAAACTTATTATCTGATTCTAGTACTTACAAAAAACTACAGAAAGACCCATTAGCTGATGTCATGAAAACTTCCAATTCTAAAATAAGAACTATACTAAAGGAATTCGGTTCAATAAAAGAGAAAGTGTCAACGATTGGCCCACCTTACCTTACATGTATGGATTAATCAAAACCCATGAAAGAAATTTTCCTATTCGGCCCATTATCAGTTCAACCGGTTCTATTAGTTATAAACTTTCTAAATATCTACTTAAATTACTATCACCTATTCTGGGTACTATTTCAAATTCCCGTTTACAAAACTCGTTGATTTCTGTGCTAGACTTTCCCATATTGAATTATACAGTACTGACAAATTAACCAGTTTTGATGTAACATCTTTATTTACTAAAGTTACTATTGATGACTTACTTCAATATTTATCACAACATTTGGACTTGTATAATGCCATTATTAATTTGATATCCCTTTGTAAAAAAAATTGTAAATTCACTTTCAATGGTAATTTTTATAATCAAATATTTGATATGGCTATGGGGAACCCTCTTTCGCCACTTTTGTCCAATATTTACATGGAATCCTTT
>NC_089788.1:33508267-33610767 GCF_040412425.1 Macrobrachium rosenbergii | reverse complement strand
TCGATGTGTGCGTTGTCGTTAAGGGTCTGAAGAGGTTTATCAATTCTTTCTCTTGCATTATCCTAAATAATGTTACAGGTTTTGTTAACTGCCAGTAGTCTTGGTTGAAGAACGGCTGTGAAAATACCTCGGATTCATGACTGAACAAAATCTTGAGTAAAACGGAAGAACCAAAAGGGTCTCCTGATGGACCGCATTAGAGGTGATAGGTGAGATTCCATAAAGAAACCCGGTTGATCACGAGACGTTTTAATGAAGATGTTCGTACGCAAACCAAAATTTACGCTACCTTTAGGATAAAAGAGTTCCTATCTGAAACCTGTTACATTTTTCTGCAAAAGCAAAAGACAAACGCGTTAAACTGATAGTCACGCTTGATCGAACAGTTTTTCAAAGTGCACGTAAGCCTTTCATAAAATGCTTGGGCCAACTAAATCTTGAGGAACTGCCCTAGTAAGCTTTCAAGTTCGTAAAAATATATTGTTTTCAAGCGTATGGAAAATTAATCTGCTCTTCATATAGAGAGAAACATAATTACCGGGCTACATTTAAGTCATACCACCGTCTTAAGCAACAGTCGCATTCACGATAAACGTGTGAGAATATACAATATAACATTTTCATTATTATTCGTCTTCTGTACTTCATGAATGTAATACAATAATTTATTTTGCTTTAAAAAGTCAAATGAATATATTTACAGTTTATGCCATCATATGTCAGCACATAACTTTCAACCGCAGAAATTGTGCTACCAAGTTTGGCGTGACTCAAGCCTGCATCTAAAAGTACAGTTACGTCCTCTTCAGGACAGCTTGTCAGTTAACGTCCTCAGGACAAATAATAAGATGCAAATTACGGGCAATGATATTGTCACTTCCGTTATAATGGACAATAGTGAAGAGAGCAGAATATGAGCGAATGGACAGCGGAGTGCACGGGTGAAGAGAGAGTTGTGGGTGAGGGGAAAGGAGGAGGAATCTGTGATAACCTTCAGCATCCCCTCACCCTTTTAGTCTAAAATTTTGCCCTCACTTAATTGTTTTTCGATTGCTTTTGCTTCCCCTCGCTTTCTATCTCCCCTCATTCATTTTTCTGCTCTTTCCTAATACACTCCAACACTGTCGGCGTCTGGGACGTGAATTAACACCTGTGTGGACACACCTCAACACTCCTCGACATGAGATGACGACTGATCAACTGACCTTTGCGCTTTTTGCGCTGTGGTTTCGCTAAACAGAACTTTCTGGAGGTGACGCACTCTTCTGTCAAATTTATCCTTGTGTCTTTCCCCAAAATCTTCTTTCGGGAGAAACGTTTTGATTTCTTTAGTAAAAACGTGGCTATGTTCACGTGTATGTGCTACAATACATATATCGTATATACAATCAATTACCCCAGTAATCACAAGTACGTAGCAAATTATCTTTAAATTGATATCCCCAAATTTGTCTCATTTTTGCCTTTGTAAATATATATACCATCGTCTATGAGTGTTAGAAGGAAGCTACTCCATATTCATAGAATATAAAACAAGGCATACCTTCGGAATAGTTGAATACCATAATGTATATAGGTAGTTTTGAATAGCCTCCTGTGTCTGAAATGGCCAATTCTGTGGAGTCTTTGTGTAGAGGGATTTAGCAGTAGTTCTTCTGTTAAAGTACCGATGTAATGTTAAGGAATTGCCTTGTTTTATCTTTGAAGCTACCCCTTGTTTGAGAAAACGGCTCATTGTTGGAAAGTAATAATAATAATAATAATAACAATAATAATAATAATAATAATAATAATAATAATAATAATAATAATAATAATAATAATAATAATAATAATAATAATTGGAAAACTAACGTACAAATAATTGGCCACACATAAAGTGAAAGAAAAGAATAAGGCCTTGCCGTGACACCGAATTGAATAAACAGACGCGAGGGAGATCTACAAACGTAGCATAAAACAAATACTCAGAAAAATGTTAAATATAACAATATTAAATTTAAAAGTTCTTGCTGTATTTGTGTTAGGGCAAAGTCCAAAGTTAAACGAGGCTGTGGAGTGACAAAGACTTACTAAAATTACTTTACGCCATAGGAAGTCCGACGGAGGTGTGTTTCGGCGGAGAATGGCATCAATAAGAGAGAAGAAAAGCCATTTTGCCCAGGAGGATGCGATAGGTTGGCTTGGAACATGGGAAAGGGCTCGCTGCAACAATTGTGCAATGAAAGTGATAGCCGAGGTAGGATGGTAGGGCTTGAAAGAGTCATTATTTTCATGGTTATACTCCCATATGGTTATTTTCAAATAAAAATAAACCTGGCTAAAGCAGAGGATAGAAAATAAAATCTTCGGCATCTGCATACTTTATATATATATATATATATATATGTGTGTGTGTGTGTATATGAGTGATGTGTGTACATTGTTATGTGTGTGTGTTATATATATATGTATATATATATATATATATATATATATATATATATATATATATATATATATATATATATATATATATATATATATATATATATATATATATATATATATATATATATATATATATATATATATATATATATATATATATACATATAATTCCTTTCACCCTTAGTATCTCTTCAACTAGCATTAAACGCTCACTCTGTTGGTGTGAGGATCAATACAACTAGTGTCAGCATTGATTCTGTGTGTGAAGTCTGTGTTCCTATAGCATCATAACCAAAGCATCACTTTGGGCTCATTGTTTCTGAGCTAATATGAGGGCTGGTATCCCATTCGTTTCGGCTAACAAATCAGGGAGTCCCAGACACACTGACAACAAGAGAAGCCGTTACAGTTAATGCTTCTCCTTCTGGCGTTTAAGTAAACATACGAAGCAAATGTTAGAACTAAGTAAGGCAGATTCGGCTGAATCATCCTTTGCTGGCGTGAAAACAAACGACACTACAGTCGTTAGCGCAGTCTGTTCAGAGATACTGTCCATCTAGCATTCATTCTTTATGCAATGGTAGTGCCATATGCTTTAAGAACAGAAAATAATAATGAATTTACAACAAGCAAAGTTTTCACGTTATAGAACAAGACATGGAGGATTACACCTGAATGCAAATTTAATGAAGCATTGTAATAAATAGTGAAAACATTTCCCTTCCGTTTCGTGCTTCGTAATCAGATCCTTGTCCCGACCTTATTAAGGGAGCAGACAGCTTCCGAAATGGAGCGTCAGAGAGATTCCATTATCTTTAATCCCGTTTATATTACACGACCTTAATGCGCTGTCAGCGCTAATCACACTCTTACACGGACTTTGCACACGAACTAGAAGCGAGTTTTAGACAGCCCTAATTCCCTTCTAAATTGTAAATTATGAGTGAATACGCTTTTAAATATGCATGTCGTCCGTACTTCTGTTTATACATGATTACTACACACGAGCCCCATCACACACGCACACACACATAATACACACACACATATATACATATATACATATATATATATATATATATATATATATATATATATATATATATATATATATATATATATATATATATATATATATATATATATATATATATATATATATATATATATGTATATATATATATATATATATATATATATATATATATATATGTATATATATATATATATATATATATATATATATATATATATATATATATATATATATATATATATATATATATATATATATATATATATATGTATATGTATATGTATATATATGTATACACACACACGCAATGCACACACATACATATATATATATATATATATATATATATATATATATATATATATATATATATATATATATATATATATATATATATATATATATGTATATGTATATGTATATGTATATGTATACACACACACACACACACACACACACACACACACACACACACACACACACATATATATATATATATATATATATATATATATATATATATATATATATATATATATATATATATATATATATATATATATATATATATATATATATATATATATATATATATATATATATATATATATATATATATATATATATATATATATATATATATATATATATATATATATATATATATATATATATATATATATATATATATATATATATATATATATATATATATATATATATATATATATATATATATATATATATATATATATATATATATATATATATATATATATATATATATGTATATATATATATATATATATATATATATATATATATATATATATATATATATATATATATATATGTATATATATATATATATATATATATATATATATATATATATATATATATATATATATATATATATATATATATATATATATATATATATATATATATATATATATATATATATATATATATATATATATATATATATATATATATATATATATATATATATATATATATATATATATATATATATATATATATATATATATATATATTGTTATGTGTGGGCTTGGCTGATGAGCTTATTAATGAAGTGATGTAATTTATGGGGCCCTGCATTGCCAGTGACACACGTAACCTGTCAATTAAAGTTAAGTTTAACCTCGAAGACAGACAATTACTTAATTGAATAAGGTCGCCAGTCGGGGAAAACAATATATGGGATAACGGATTACTCTGCAACAAATGGATTACATCAAACCCCTTACTTCCCAATTAGTCCTGACAAAGAAAGAATGCGCGGTGATCGCGAGGAAATTACATGAACTTTCGCCCACGTCGGACACGGTCAATTTTCCCCTTGTTTCAAGTAAAGTTATAACACAACGGATGTCTATGCTGGTTGATATAGCACGCAGTTTTGTATTAGTGAAGGCTAATTGTCTTCCAAACAATGGGATCGAGACACAAGGCTACCTAAATGCTGAAATTTACTTACTTAACTTTCCCTAATTCCTACTTACTGCACGGGAATAGTTTACACAGTGTCACTCAGCAATATTAATTATTCTTACACTAGACTTCATAAAAGTAAATTGATTATACCAGGTTCTCGTAGATGGCGGCGAAGTGGTGAAAAACAAAAGAAAGTGGAAATACAGGGAAGAGATACTAGCAAGTTGACGAAAATTTGGCAAATTTCAAACTTATCGTTGACGTGGCTTGCTTGCGCATGCAACTGACACTCAGAAGTCTTGAAAATGCCTATTTTCACCTCACTAGTACCAATGAAACAGTAAGAGGGCAAGCACAAAGAATTAGTTATACCCAACGCGTGTGCTTCCTGCGATAGCAAGTCTCTCTCTGACTGGCATCAGTCAGGTCAGGGCAAAGTTGTCCTGGGCTGTGGTTCGTGCTGGTATGCCCATATGCCTCCGGCAGTCTGAAAATTTGACAAAACATCGCCGAATACATAGGACAGAGCAAAAGGAAGCTTAAGACCACCTTTGCGAGAGGTTACTTGGTGAAACCCTTCCTAGGTTAGGCCCCTAATGCTACTAAAGACGTTACTTTTTTGAAACCCACAGCCTGCCTCTGCCCGCTGAGCTTCCCTTAGCATAGACAGAGATGCCTTCCTGTCTTTGTTAGAATAGTATTCTTATTTAATAATGCAGAGCAGGCGAACAGCAGAATATTCATAAAATATATATATATAAATATATATATATATATATATATATATATATATATATATATATATATATATATATATATATATATATATATATATATACACACTGTATATACATAAAGTATATGAAGTGCCCATAGGAGCAATATATCGAACAGGAAAGAAGAAGCACCCAAAACATGAGAGTAATGACTAAAAACAAAAGTCATTTGAGCACTATTACAGTTAGATGGAGCAAGTAGTAATATTTCACAGAGGGAAGAAGAACCACTCCTGTTTTGTGAGCAATAGTACAAACGAATTAGATGAAACAAGAAATATATCAAGCAGTGAAGAGGAGGCACCACAAACATGGAAGCAGTATTTCAAACAGGAACGAACAAAACTGACATGATCGGGGACGAATAAAAGAATACGCGGCTTTTACACGGGTATTTAAAATGTGTGATTCCCCATCTTCCCAAAAAGAAGATAGGTACAAAGTAAAACGCCCCCAAAAGGGTGAAAGAAGTTAGAATTTCAATAATATAAAATAGTCACTTGCGAAGATAAAATTAGATTGGAGAGGAAATCGAGAAATGTATAGGAACTGTCTTGGAGGGACTGAACTTGAAGGGAAGGGAGAGAGAGAGAGAGAGAGAGAGAGAGAGAGAGAGAGAGAGAGAGAGAGAGAGAGAGAGACTGTTGCCGCTGATGGAGTGAAACTAGATTATCAAGTGTAAAACCTTTTACCTTCCATTATGCTACGCTGTCTTTTCTCTTTTGCTACATGCATTTTAGAATTAGATTATTCTAACCTTACTATACTCATAAAAATTAGAATTTCTTGGAAGAACTGAAACTGTTGAGGAAAATAAAAGCATACACTTCTGTGTTCTGAAATAAGTCGGGTGTCTGTTTCTCTTCCATTAACAAATGAGCAGGGTTAGATAACATTAAAGTGAAGTAATATTCGTTCCATATAAATTCCTCTGGAAATAACCAGTAAAACTGAAGAGTTTGATGGGATTTCATACCGTATAACCGAATTTCTACAAGTGACAAAAAATTTAATTTACGAGTACAGACTTCTATTATAGGATTACAGAACATTTGGCCAAAAGCAATGAGAGGAAACAATAAACCTCATGAAATTTCACGAAAGTTATCCTGTCTCGCTGATATACATCTTCGTCTTAGATTTAAAAAGCCATCTATTTTGAGAATTTTTTACCAACTTAAGAGATATTTAATGAAAATAAAAAAAAAATTTCAGGTTAGGTATCAGCTGTCTTCAAAGATTCAAAAGCATATTACTAATCCCCCTAATCGAATATCCTGATAACAGATAAAAGTATATATACATACATACATACACACACATATATATATATATATATATATATACATACACACACACACACATACACACACACACACACACACACACACACACACACACATATATATATATATATATATATATATATATATATATATATATATATATATATATATATATATATATATATATATATATATATATATATATATATATCACAGGAGGCGGGTAGCTGCTAAAAACTCGATCAAGATCCGAAGTGGGAGAGAGACAGGCAAGTTGATATCATGACTTTATTAAAGTTACCGACGTTTCTGGACCACAAGTCCCATTTCCAAGGCTAAAAAGACAAACAAATTTACAGCCATTAAAATGACTCAGACAAGAACGAAAATTGAAAATTACAATTGTCATAAAATGATTAAAACTGATAAACAACCATTGAAATACAGAATAGGAGGCACACCCATATTTCAAGAAGAAAGACAGTCGAGCGACAACGAAGGGCACCTTGGGGTTCCAGGAACACTCACGGCAGGTGCAGAGGCGTGGCAGAGGACTTGGAGTTTAACTGCGGGACAACCTGTTTAATAAATAATAGTGATTCCAGAACCGTTAGAAATTGGTCATTCAAGGCTCTACCCAATATTTCAAAATCATCATATTTTATTTTGTGTTTAAATTTAAGCACATGGTCACGTATGCTAGACAATTCAGGGTTCGATAGTTTAGCCCCTGTTCTGTAGCTGACACCACGTTGAGAATCTATTCCCACCTTCAGCAACCTCCGTGTGCAACCGACCTTTGTCCCCAGGTCACATTTGGGCCAAGTGAATTTGTATATTACACCGGCTCTCGATTGGCTCTCTATTTAAGTACAAAGAAAAGCTAAGCCCACTAATGACCTCCGGTGAAATATACAAATTCACTTTTAATTAAATATCTCACAAGTTGGTCAAAAATTCTCAAAACAGATGGCTTTTTATATCTAAGACGAAGAAGTATATCACCGAGACGGGATAACTTTCTTGAAATTTCATAAGGTTTATTGTTTCCTCTCATTACTTTGGCCAAATGTTCTGTTGTCCTATAATAGCAGTCTGTACTCGTAAATAAAATTTTTTGCCACTATAGTAGAAATTCAGTTATTCGATATGAAATCCCATCAAACTCTTCAGTTTTACTGGTTATTTCCAGAGGAATTTATAAGCAACGAATACTACCTGCCCTTTAATGTCATCTATTCCTGCTCATTTGTTATATTATATATATATATATATATATATATATATATATATATATATATATATATATATATATATATATATATATATATATATATATATATACAGTATATATATGCATGCATGTATGTATGTATGCAGAATCCCACAGTCCATAGAAGTTGGTAGTCTCAGTTTTGCCTCATCATCTAGAGATCCATACTATGTGCCTGAAAACTAGTCAACTTTGGTGGGCCGTACCTAGTGGCTTGTTGGACACGAGGTTGGCAACCTCATCCAAAAATACATGATATATATATATATATATATATATATATATATATATATATATATATATATATATATATATATATATATATATATATATATATATATATATATATATATATATATATATATATATATATATATATATATATATATATATATATATATATATATATATATATATATATATTTATATATATATATATATATATATATATATATATATATATATATATATATATATATATATATATATATATATATATATATATATATATATATATATATATATATATATATATATATATATATATAATGTGTGTGCATGTGAGAAATATTCAATAGCTGAGTAAAAATCATCATGTCTGACTTAAGTATTAAAAGTGACATGTACTGTTCTGGTTGGCTTATGTTGAAAATATGAAGCAACCCCTTCTTGTTTTTTAACTCTTCACATAATGAAGAAGCGTCTCTCTAACCAACAATTATACATAAAATCTAGACTCAAATTAAAAGTCGTTGCAGCATTCACTCGAAGGACAGGAAGACTCTGCCAATCCACCTTTCGCCATTTCAGTTTTCTTTTGATCAACATCTTTGTCCGTTTTTCCCTGCGGAACTTAACCTCCCCTCTTACCGTTTCCTCTTCGGATACTCCTTCATCCCCTTCTATTTTACGTGGTGTCCCCTCTAAAGTGATATGGAAGTCTTTTCCTCACTTTTGGCTTTTCCCCTCGTATTGGCTGTCATAGAAAAGCTCTGGGAGAAAATGTTGTACATTTTATCGAAAACGTGCTTGTGAACTTGCTGGACAAGATGATTGTAAAGAAAACATGCATAAAATTGGAGAAGAATAGAAGAGTGCGTCTGACAGCAAAGCGGAAGAAAGGTGTGGCGCGAGAGGCGGGCTTGACTTAGCCTGGTGGCTGGAAGAGCCTTTTCCCCGTACGCGAAATTAATTATTATCGCTTGCAATTTCCATTTAAAGTTTAATTACGCTGTCCAGCAGCGCGTCTACTTCATTAAATAACCCCTCTGTATGGCGCGAGGGAAAATGAATTCATAACTGAATTTCCCCAAACTAAAATTCGACTAAGATACATCATACAAGAAAATGAATTTCCCTTATGTACAGGGGGATAGATCACATTAAATTATAATATTATCAACACATGATCAAAGTAATTTTTTCTAACTACCAAATGTTCTGCGTCACTCACATGAGTTACCATGAAGGTGACAGCTTTCTACATCAGAACACAATATACATGTATGTATGTATGTATACATACACACAAACACACACATACGCACACACACATTTTGTTGGCCGTGTGGGTAAAGGCGTCACTGTAGTCCTCAGTTCTTGAATTTCGTTGGTTTGAGCCCACGGGACGACGAACTTATTATCAACTAAAAAAATTCCCCTTTGGTAACATATATGAAAATATATTATTTCAGAGGTAGAGCGAATTGGATATTAAAGGACGTTTGTAGCTTAATGCTTGTATATGAATCACCGTGATGAGATAAAAATTCATTCATAATATGGCTATGTGCGACAAACGCACTACATGATCAGCATGGCAGAGGTGGGTTGATATCGATTCTAAATACAAATACCTGAGTTCGACGGTGATTTGTAGGTGAGGGTCAGTATCAAGTTATACCTCACTTGTTGGCCATGTGGGTAAAGGCGTCACTGTAGTCCTGAGTTCTTGTCTTTCGTTGGTTCGAGCCCACGGACGATGAACGTATTATCAACTAAAAAAATTCCCCTTCGGTAACATATATGAAAATATATTATATCCGAGGTAGAGCGAATTGGATATTAAAGGACGTTTGTAGCTTAATGCTTGTATATGAATCACGGTGATGTGATAAAAGTTCATTCATAATATGGCTACGTGCGACAAACGCACTACATGGTCAGCATGGCGGAGGTGGGTTGATATCGATTTTAAATACAAATACCTGAGTTCGACGGTGATTTGTAGGTGAGGGTCGGTATCAACTTATACCTCACTTGTTGGCCATGTAGGTAAAGGCGTCACTATAGTCCAGAGTTCTTGTCTTTCGTTGGTTCGAGCCCACGGGACGACGAACTTATCAAATAAAAAAATTCCCCTTCGGTAACATATTTGAAAATATATTATTTACGAGGTAGAGCGAATTGGATATTAAAGGACGTTTGTAGCTTAATGCTTATATATATATATATATATATATATATATATATATATATATATATATATATATATATATATATATATATATATATATATATATATATATATATATATATATATATATATATATATATATATATATATATATATATATATATATATGTAGGGTGTAATATGAATTTATGCAATTCTAAGCAGAAAATGTTCTATAACATATGCATATTAAGGCTTCATTTGTCGTAGAGGTGAATTTCTAAAATAACTGTCCGTGATTAGCTGGTCACATTTTCCCTGGGATGCGGTGGGGAGGGGCATGGAGTGAGTGAGGCCAGTGGATTGCTAGTCTTTTAATTATGTTTTTTTTTCCTTGTAAGCTACTGAACTATGTAACATTCCAGTTCTTTAAACTAGGAAATCACCTGTGGACAGACTTATGTAGTAGTTTAATGTTAATGATTGGCTTACAGCTGTACCGTACGCTTTCATATCCAGAAAGTATTGTGAATAATCCTTGGCAACATTTATTTGTGATCGTTGAATTCTAGCGCCCTCTGTCCTGACGTCTCGTCGTCACAGAATTGTTGAACCAAGAATAAAGTCTAGGACTATGATGCCTATGCTGAATAAGTAACTATGACAGTAGTCGTGAAGACAAGGGAAATCAGGGTGGGAGGATACTGTATTTTGAATAATTTTAGCTTTTCTACCTGCCAATAACTGTATGAACAGGGTGCCTTGAACAGGAAGGAGGAAAGGGAATTTTCGGTAGGTCCCATTCTTTTTATCATTTGATGGAGACAAAAACGTTGCCATTTATGTATTTTTCCCTTTGACCTGTGTTTGATGAATGCTTTTCATGGAAAGAGAGAGTTTTAACCATACATTTTAAATCTTTGATCAGTGTCTAATGAATAGGCTTAGCTTTGATGGATGGGCGATTCAATTGAGCTTACTTTTCTTGGATTTCACAACTGTGTAATCTAAACATTGTTTAATCTATTTGTTGCTGAAGTACGTTTGGAACGTTTATTATCCTTATCACATTAAATTTTCAAAGTAGCCACCACTAGCGTTAATACAGAATGCTGCTCTTTGCAATATGGAATTCCTCAGAATTTCTGGATTGTTTTTGATGTGATATGAAGATAACCTTTATTCTCTGCAGAAATCCCTGAATGTCTGTAAATTTTTTTCCTGTACAGTAGCGATTTCATGGACCCCCAGAACTAATTATCTAACGGTGCTAGGTGTGGTGAACTAGCAGACCAATTGTGTGGTCGTCTTCACATCATATCTGCATATTCCACATTCCTGAAACGGTAAGGCATTGTCTGCACTGTCTTGCTCTCAAAATGAAACAGGAATTTGACACTTATAATCTGGCAGACACGCCCACTTATCTTGGCTTTTGTAAAAACGAGACTGTTGAGAGTGACAAGTAACTGATGACCTGATTGCTATAATAGCCTCGCCCCATTTCTTCCCCCCTTCCCCCAACCTCCCATATCCCGCACGCCATCTTACTCATCTATGAGCAATGTTAATGATGAATGGTTATTCTAGAAATTCACCTCACCCACAAACAAAGGCTTAAAATGGATATGTTTATAGAATACTTTCTGCTCTGAATGACATTTTCTTTCATTTCTCGAAATATTTGCAAAAGACTCGTGTTACACCCTGTATGTATATATATATATATATATATATATATATATATATATATATATATATATATATATATATATATATATATATATATATATATATATATATATATATATATATATATATATATATATATATATATATATATATATATATATATATATATATATATATATATATATATATATATATATATATATATATATATATATATATATATATATATATATATATATATATATATATATATATATATATATATATATATATATATATATATATATATATATATATATATATATATATATATATATATATATATATACGAGGTATGTTCAATAAGTAATGAGAAAATGTCAGGAGAGACACTATTTATTTTCATAAGCTTACACAACTTTGTCTCCTTCAAAATAATTGCCTCTCAGCTACACACTTCTGCATGCATCTCTCCCAATCCTGGAAGACCTCCTCAAAGTCCTTTTTTCAGTAGTCCCTTCAGTTAACTTTCCGATGCCTCTTTCAGCTCCTATGTTGACTGGAATCTGGCTCCCCTGTGCTGTCTTTCATGCGTGGGAACAGGAAGAAGTTGCAAGGGGCTAGGTCAGGGCTGTAGGGTGGGTGTTGTACCACTTTCATTCCCCTGTCGGCCATCCAGGTGGTCACCAGCGTTGACTTGTGGCATGGGGCATTGTCCTGGTGGAACCACCACTGACCATTCCTCCACTGCTGAGGCCTCTTCTTCCTCATCTTCTCCCTGAACCTTTTTAGAACAGGAGGGTAATATTCTTTATTGACGGTTTGACCCTGAGGAACCCATTCAATGTGAATGAGCCCCTGGGAGTCAAAGAAAGGAATAACCATGGCCTTCTCTTGCGACCTGCTCATCTTTGACTTTTTGGGTCTGGGGGAGGTCGCGTGCTTCCACTGAGCACTCTGACGTTTGCTCTCAGGGTCGTAGGTGAACACCCAACTCTCGTCACAAGTCACTACTTTATTCACGAAACCTGAATAAGCCTCTATCATTTCGAGAATGTCAGTGCAACATTCCACACAAAACTGCCTCTGGTCATCAGAGAGGATCTTTGGCACAAACTTTGTGGAGCTTCAGATCTTCGGTCAGAACTGTCTCTACTGTGCCAATACTAATACCAACAGCTTCAGATAGCATCCTCACAGATATTCGACGGTCTTGCATCACTAACCTTTACACTTCCTCAATGTTTTCCTCCTTGCGTGCACTTTTCGGTGCTCCAGATCTGGGTTCATCCTCAACCTGTTCATTTCCGTCAAAAAATCTGTTAAACCACCGATAGAAAATTGCTTGGCTCATCTGTTCATCCCCATAGGCCTCCTTTAACATTCCATAAACTTTTTGTTTGGTTTGTTAAGTTTAACACAAAATTTGATGGCGTAACGTTGCTCCATGTTTCCCTGCATTTTGACAAGTGTTCACAGATCGGCAAACCAGATCAGACTGGTTCCACCACGTTCACCGCTGCACTCAGACCTACAAATATAGAAAGTTGCCAGTTTGTCATTTTATAGAATATATGTATGTGTACTTCACAATGAAGTAGTATTTCAATCAAATCACAATTAGTGTCTCGCCTGACATTTTCTTATTACTTATTGAACATACCTCGTATGTGTGTGTGTACTGTATATGTGTAACATATATATATATATATATATATATATATATATATATATATATATATATATATATATATATATATATATATATATATATATATATATATATATATATATATATATATATATATATATATATATATATATATATATATATATATATATATATATATATATATATATATATATATATATATATATATATATATATATATATATATATATATATATATATATATATATATATATATATATATATATATATATATATATATATATATATATATATATATATATATATATATATATATATATATATATATATATATATATATATATATATATATATATATATATATATATATATATATATATATATATATATATATATATATATATATATATATATATATATATATATATATATATATATATATATATATATATATATATATATATATATATATATATATATATATACTGTATATATATAATATATATATTATGAGTAGCAAGAATTCGCTAGCAAATTGCCTCCCCTCCCCCTCCTTTGTTGTTCTTGGTTGTTCTGTTGTGTTTCATTTACTGCCAGCCCGGCCGATCGATAGACCATCTGTCTATCGACTTAAAAACAAGGGTTTAAAAAGATTAAAGCGCTCCCATTTTTGATAAAGATCTTTCCTTCGAGGCAAAAGTAATCTGGCTTGGGTGTTTCTCCTACAGGCCAAAACCTCCCCTGCGGGCAGCAGGTGCAATGAGTCAAAACATCTGTGTTGGACGCACCCCTGCCCCATAGGAGGATAAAAGCAGAAACCCACGAGGTCGACACACACGCGGGCTGGAAGATATGGAATGAAGACGTCCTCAACCTGGCCCCACCGATGCCCTTGCATCCTAACCACGTGGCCCTTTCAAAAGTATACTTCTCCTCGTGCCCTTCGACCCGTATTCCTCGAGCCCACACGCCATTGCTTGGGTTTCGAGGAGTCCCCATCGCCTTGCCCCTTTAGTGAAGCCCTTGCATCTCACCACGTGGAAGAAACTCGCCCTCGGAAATCGCAAGTCATCCACGGACTGCCTTCTACGCGCCCTCGGAAAATCTGCTAAGGTAAAGTGCCCTGGAAGAGCCCCATTTCAGTCACGCTTTTGTCTCGTAATATTTTCTTAAAGAGAAAGCCAGAAATCTCCCTTGTCTAATGCCCGTGCGCCTCTTGCATCGGCAGTATTCATTCTTTATTACTCCTTTGGCACCCTCAGTGCAGCTTCGAATTCATTATTCTTTTGTCTAATTTCATTACTGGCGTATAATGTGCATATCTCTCTCATTTCAGAGGATCCTATTTCGTGGAAGCTTCTCAGACTGTGGCTGGAATTCCCCAGTTTCATTCAATCTACTGAGTTCCTCTTTCCCGTACTAATGTCATTTATGTAAATACACTACTTTAAATGTGCCCCGTGTTTTACGTAATATTTCCCTCAGTAACCAGAGCCCTATGCTCATATGAAATTCTCCTTTGTTTTCCTCTTTTTTACGTTTTCCCATACCCACGAAGTCAGAATCACAAGGCTAAATTACCTTAAATTGTTGCTACCTGTCTCACAGAGCATATTTCAAACTAAAACCACGGAAAAACGTAAAAATATGCATATAAATAAATAAATAAATAATATATATATATATATATATATATATATATATATATATATATATATATATATATATATATATATATGTATATATATAATATATGTATATAATATATATATATATATATATATATATATATATATATATATATATATATATATATATATATATATATATATATATATATATATATATGTATGTATGTATGTATGTTTTTCGGAGAGAGTTTCTCTCTTTCACAATTTTTGTTTCAGGCAATCGCCTTTGTGGCGTTGGCTTCTTTGATGCACACTTTTTCATATTTCATTACTTCTGTTTTCAATAATTTTTCGAAGTTCAGAATAAATATACAGAGTCGTGGTGTATTTCCCATTTATTGCTACGGTCCCGTTTCGCCCAATCTAAGGCTTTTTCAAGCAAGAACTAATACATGCAGGCGTCCTCCGCTCTATTTATACCGGCAGGATTGAGTTAGTGGGGGAAGTTGCCATATTTCTTGGTTACCATTTTGGATTACAATTTACAATGAGGTGGTTAGTTGCTTAATATAAATCCGCCAGAAGGGATGTTTTAAACTCCATACACAGTTAGTCAAGGTCCTAAAACAAATATTTGATCAGTGAACCTCCTGTTTTTTTTTTATAAATCTCTTAGTTTATCTCTACGCTTCTTATATTTTTCCAGCCTATTGAGAATAAGCATACTTTACAACTGATGTACGAGTAATGCCACTATAGTTACCACATCCAGTTAGGTACATTTTATTTCTAGTCTGACTCAGGGTTCTTACACTTCTGTTTCATATTTGCAATTAATCATTAGCATTTACAAACCCGGAAATTCTTAGCACCCCCCTATTCACAGGACTGGGGGGCCATTTCTTAATTGTGCTTATCCATTTAAGTTGCGAATCCACACAGGATGCACTGGCTACATATACTAAAAGATAGCCAGTTCCTTGTTGTACACAGTTTCTAGCAAGGCCATCAATCCCTGCCACTGACAGTTGGTATTTAACCAAAGTCATTCGCAATGTGTCTGAGTTAAACCGAGAAGACTTCAGCTCTTGACCCTATTCATCATCCTGCTGCCATCGATTTCTGGTGATCGGCCTGAGCTGGGACATATTTCACCCATGGATCTAGCATTGACTTAAAGAGACGTAAACTTACAAGGCAACAGGTGCTTCTACCCTGAGCTTTGGACTCCAATCCTGTGACAGTGCCTAATGAGCACTGTGTTGTGGCAACCAATATTAATCAAGTTTTCAGGATATCGCTGGTATATATTAAGCTGCTGTTTCACTTGCATATTGAAATTACCTAATAATAATAATAATAATAATAATAATAATAATAATAATAATAATAATAATAATAATAATAATAATAATAATTAACATAACACGTCAGCTTCCTTAAGCAACATTATTTCTAGCCTGAATCTTACGATAGATATTTGCAAACATATCTTGCAAACAGTTGGACTCTGTGCTAGCATCTCATTCTCTGTGAACAGTGTTTAGGAATGGTTAAAGAAACGCCTCGATTCAAAAATTTTTACTAAGCTTACATCATAAATTGTCATATTTTTATCTACCAACACCGCAAAAAACCTCCATTCATCTTGATTTTCGGAGGATACTGCCATTAAATCAGGTTACAGAATTTAATGCGGATTCTTGATTTTTTTTTTACAGAAAACTGGAAGAATTAAAACCGAAATGACCTAGCGAAAAAAATCAGATCTTATGCGATGACCAATTTACACAAACACACAGAAAGACATGCGTGAAAGCATTTCCTTGGCATGATGATGATGAGGATGGTGATTATCGGAACAAAATCAGCATGAAATGCAGACAGCGGCAACATGAAATCTCCCTAATGGCGTCACACCACAGGCAAAAGCTAATTTTCTATTCATGGATTTCCTGCAAAGCCCCAGCAGCCCAAGCTACCCTCCTATCGCGAAGAGAAAATCTTGTTAAACTTCATTTCTGACCCTCTCACCCCTTCGGCAAAGGGAAAATAATCTGGCAGACAGCCATGCAGTACCAGGCAGATGTACAAATAGATCAACTTACTGACACTTACAGATGGTATGAAAAATAATCCTGTGTAAAGTATACAGTTCTATATAGATTTACAGCCTTAGATAACTTTTAAGGAAATGTCGTCTCGTAGAGGGACATAGCGAGTATATACAAAATTCCACACAGACAGACAACATGAAAATATTACGAAAACAGTAACCTATATAATCAGAATCTTGAGAGGAAGTCATAAAAAACAATGCAGATATATTACAAGTATTCAGGATAAAAATGCAATAGGACTGTAACTTTTACGCCAGTAACAAGAATTTTAATCATCATCATTGATAAAAGTTACTGGCCTTATACAGTATGTAGATAGCAGATGTCTCTAAGCTGCTGTTATTTTTTATAATAAAACCACCAAAGGACCGGAGACGTTTCCTTTACATCTTCGAAGAGGCCTCATATATTCGGGAATTGACAGAGAAGGGGTGGGCATGATCTTAATGCCAAATGCAAGCAAGGCATTGGCAAACTGGAGAACAGTGAGCAGTAGGTTACTGTTGGCAAAATTTAAATCAAAATAGTACAGTATGAGTATTATATTGTGCTACGCACCAGTGAATGAACTCTCCAAAGGAATAAAACATGAATTTTACAAAGAAATGCAGAATGATACAGGTGAAATACCAAAGAGAGATATAACAATTATTACTGTAGGTGGTATGAAAGCTAAAGTTAGAAGGGTCAATGAAGGTACGGAAGAACTTGTGAGCAAGGAGGGCTCGGAGGAGGTTGGTGTGCGCAAATCCTTCATTTTTGGGCTGCAGTTAATATGGTAGCTGTAGGTGTTCTTCCCCTACCCCCCACAAAAAAGGGGGATGGTTATCTATAAATAAACTTAGACATCTCCAAATGCCATTCATATAAATCAAAAGACGACATAGCTATTAATCGTGAAAAAAGGAACATATGCATGTGTGGAACTACTGAAGAGCAGATGTAGGCAGTGATCACCAACTAGTCAGTGCCACACTAAAGCTGCAATTAAAAGGACCCAACAAAAATCTAGTGAGACTAACTAGGTTTAATACTGTAAAGCTTCTTGAAGATGAACATCAAGAGCCTTTTGCAACTGAATGTCGAAACACATCTACAGTTCTAGAAAACATACCTGAGGAGGAGAGGACAATGAATGATGACCGTTTAATCCTAAGAAGGTATAACAATCTGGGATATAAGGTAACGTGATGGAAATTATGGATATTAGATGAGACCTAGGATTCAATACAAAATATACGAAAGCAAAGGAAATATACGGACAAATTTCGTGAGATGAAGAATGCAAAGAAGAACGTGCAAACTCAAATCTAGATGGTGAAGTTAAATGATGATCAAGGAAAGAGAAGAAAGACAAACAGGCTGATGATGCTGACAAAGCCATGTTTTCAAGAAGTGGCAATGGTGTTAGGGTAGCTCACTGAATTCTCAGGAGAATATACATGAGTGACAAGAAAAAGAGGAGAAACTTGTGAAAAGGAGTGATGGGTCAATAATAACACCAAAAGAAGCAGGGCCGCATTAGGCAGACCATTTTTGTGAGGTCATGAATAAGAGATATACCAGAGCCTGAAGAACACTTTAAGGTGCTTTTGAATGAATTCTCTGTTTTTAAAGCAAAATCAATGATAAGGAAACTTAGGAGATGAAAAATACTAAGTAATGAGGAATAAATGCTGAAACTGAAATGACATCTCATATGCAAAATATAGGATGAGAAAACAAACCCTAATAACTGGGAACTGGAAGCCAAAGTTACGGTACTAAATATTATAGACCCAAATGAACGTGGTAACTTTAGCAACACTGCAATTACTTCGGTAATTACAATATTCTCAGAGGGCAGGAAAAAGAAACTAACAAGCACCTTAGAGTTGAAAACTGGTTTATGAATGCTGGAGTTGCACATTTTGTGTCGCAGTGTTTAGAGTTTGAAATCCCTTCCAAGGGCTTTGTTGATTAGAAGGCATTTGACAGTATCCACAGACCACCAAGGGCTTTTGTTGATTAGGAGAAGACATTTGACAGTATCCGCACGCCAAAGTTATATAAGGTCTTGCGTCTCTATATCACTCCTGTTAAATGTGTAAGGATCATTGAAATTACATGTGAATGAAGTAGATGCAAGTTGAAAATTCCAGTAAAGAGAATTTTCAGAAAATAGTAGGGGGCTATATGGGAATGTTATTTCGCATTTGTTGTTTCTCCTTCTCATAAATTTCATAACGAAAAAAATGGTAAAAGATGGAACAGAAGATTTAGATTGGAGTAATCATTGCAACTTAACAGACTTAGAATACGTAAGTGATGCTCTTTGAACCAGTAAAACACCACAAGGTTCACAAATCCTGTTTAACAGAATGCATCATATATCTCCGAAGATGAGACAATAATCCGTGAAAAACAGAATTACTGTAATGAGGACAGATATGGACAGAGTATGCACAATGGGATGAAATAACATCAGATGGAGGAAGGATTAATAAGTCGGAATCTTTCAAATATTTAGGAACAACGTTACCAATAGTGAAAGTTTAAAATAAAAAAAAAAAAGGCTAATGAAGCAATGAGCAGGAAATCAGATAGAATGAAAATGCATATGAAAGTAAGATTATACACTACAACTACATCCAAAAGATTTTGCCATTTTGAAAATAAAATTATAGAGTGTGAACTGATACCATAAGGGAAATTACAAAAGTTTTACGAGTAGATGAGATATTAATGAAAAGAGAAGGAGAGGGCTTGGACATCCCTTTTGCGCAACTCTTGAAAGAATAGAAATAACATATGATAGTGTCGGCTGAGCCCCAGTGGGTACCAGAAGAGTTGAAAAACCCAGATTATGATGAGGAAGGCTGAAGATAAATGGAGATTTTGGGATGGCCATGCACATGACGGGCATGATTTCAAAAAGACCCCTTTATGTTACACGGCCATGGAGAAGACGATGATGAGGATTTGTTATTGGTCGAGGGATGCTCTAAAGTCACAGTGTTATTATTTTGTGCCAAAGCCATCATTGGTTTAGGTAGTGTCACTATTCATGTACGGCCAGAAATTATGTTGCTTGAGGAAGTTGGTGCGTTTTGTTTTTATTATCATCATTTTTAATATTAATTAATTCTTCCGCGTTACCGGCCTTGTCAGGTTTGGCCTGTGGCTAATTCACTACCCTCACGGCAGTCATTTTTTTTATTGCTTCGTGTAACCTTACCTTTCATGCTATGTTAATAAATTTTATGTCATCATAAAGCTAAAAAGTTTTACAGTATCATGACATGTTAAAAAACCCTAAAACAAAAATAAAGCATCCGTTTTACGAGTTGAAGTTAGCCGTAATATAGAATTTTCTGTTTTTTTTTTTTTTTTTTTTCAAAAATCGGCAAATAGGTACGTCAGTTATCGGTAAGCACATCTGTGTATGTTATTACTTTTCGAAAAATCACTAAAACTAGGTAAATTGAGATATACAATTTTTCTTTGCACACAGAGAAATTACTGTGATTTCCGTTTCATACGATATATAATTCATTACAATTTGTGTTACGGGTGACACAACACTCCCTCGCCCAAAAAAAAGGTAAACAAACTTAATCATGTGAGCAGCCAGGGAGAACTTACACATAGGGTTCAATTTCACAAGCTACTTGCATATAAAAATGTGCCAAAAAGAGGTAAATTAAGATATCTAATTTTTCTTTATACTGATAAGTTAAAATATTTTTTGTTTCCAATGATATGTAATTCAATACAATATGTAGCATGGCACAATCCACCCCACCAAAAAAAGTAAACAAGTTTACTTGCGTGAGCAGCCAGAGAAATCTTATGCAACTGAAAAATGTAATAAATTACATGCAATTAAAATTTGTCTTTAAAAGTTCATATAATTGGCAATATTTTTGAAAATGCAAATGGATGATAAACTGTTTTCGTAATCATATAAATTTCTCGCAAAAAAACTTACATTAGACAAAACAGCGCAAGAAAATTTTAAAAAGCATCCATAAATCATATAAAAAACATATAATAAGGCACTGCATAAAAATACATAATATATAAATATACGTATATCTCATGACATCACATTCAAACCTCTTTGCTATGATGCACTTTTCTGATTTTTACTGAACTTCTTAAAAAAAGTCTCCTTGCTCGTCTGTGGCGCAAATGGGGGCTCTGACGCGCAAGAGCATTTTTCTTGCACAAATGGATTAACTTTAACATGTTTAAAACAGCAGCGGAAGGTATATCCTTTACATCCTGAAAACTCACTTAATACTAACAGCAAGAGCACAGAGTTCAACAAGCACTGTCGTAAGAGGTTTTGAAGACAACTGATGAGTAGCAATTGAGTAAGTTAGGTTTATATACAATAAGTTGTAGTCAGTAGATTCAGTGGAGAAAAACAATTTCACCAAGATAGTCTGTCTGAATAATAGCTCATTAAAGCCTACCTGAAGGCCGGCTCCCAATTTGTCCTCAATCAGCTCTCAGTGTCAGAGGATTGATGGCCCATGACCAGCACCCCTTTAGGTCCCAGTGAGGAGAACAGACATTAATACGTCCATGAGGCAAGTGTTTCTCTAAAGATGACATGCAACTGAGAAGAAAGTTGTCAAAGATGGGCTGGCTGCCCCTGATGGGACAAAACTGCAGTGATACAGCCATGAGAATGACAATCCATGAATCTGTGAGACAGATCCTCGTGGTTGCCTTGTCAGTCAACATACCCAAGTACTTTGTCTGCTGTTTGAGTAGGAGACAGGACTTCTCCAAGTTTATTAAATTCCTGTATGGTGATAAAGTAAGTTGTTTCTGATCAAGGAGATACGGAACCTTGGAGGGCCCAAGGATCAGTCATTCATTGAGGTGCCATAACGATGGATTTCGAAGGTATGAGCCAAAAATGACACCAGTGTGAAAACTCGTTGGAACAACTGTGAGACAGTCACCAGTCGCTAGCACATGAAACAGAAGCACCCCTTAAAGTTCCAAAGAATGGGTATATGAAAGCATGTATCCTTCAGATCTCTCAGAAGCATGAAGTCATTTTCTCTGATAGAAGACAACACAGAGCCAGGGTTTCCATCGTGAACAGAGTTTGATGGGTGAACTTGTTCAGGGGAGAAAGACCACTGACCAACTTCCAGCCTCCCATCACCTTCTCTAACAGGAAAAGACCACCATAGAAGCCTTGCGATATTTGTCTATGATTTCCAGCACATCTTTCTCCAACATTGTCCACACCTCTATCAATGAAACCAAAGACCTGGAAGATGCTGAAGAGTAAGTAGGGCACATGATCAGTCTGCAAGAAAGGAGAGGGTGTCGGTCCTTGAAGGGAAGCTTGTAACCATCCTGAAGGACACTGACTACCCAAGAGTTTTCCCTTATTGTTGCCACATGGGCCAATGGCATGACAGACAACACCAAAACTCACGTCAGCAGAAGAGAGGGATTGAGAGTTTTGATGACCTCCTCCCTTCTTCTTCCCCTTGACTCCTTTCTTAGCCAAAGCCTGGACAGAAGTTTGAAAGGGCTGGGAAGGCTCCTGAACTATTCCAGAGGAAGATGACTGCTGGGAAGCTGGCCAGGCCTGACCTTTTTCAATGTCTGATGTTAATGGCATAATCATCCCTGAAGGCTTGGCTGTAGAGTCCTTCATGTGTCCCAAGAGAACCTTAAGTTCACTGCATATGGCATAAAGGAGTCCTAAGCGCCAAGTCTCCTCTTCTCCACTGCTTCAACCATACGCTTTAAAAATTGTAAAAAGGAATCCAGTAGTAAGCCATTTATCAAAACAAAACTGTTGTTAGGTGAATTTTCGAAAAGGGGCTATGAACACCTTCGTAGTGTTCATGTCTCTTCAAGACAAGGTTAGCTGGCTGGTGGGAGAGGAAGATCAGTATCCTTCCATTTCACACCAACAACTTTCAGAACTTGGCCTTCTCCTCCTCCAAGAAGACCCCAGAAAAGGAAAGTACACCATACCAGTGACCCTCTCCAATACTTTGCAGGAGATCCCTTCAGCACAAAGCCATTCTAAACTAAGGTTGCTGGTCAGCCCACACACTAATGAACCCACAAGACCAGGAACTCACTGAAACCCATCATGGTGTAAATGGCCTCCCCTGCATACAAAGGTAAAATCTGAAATGAACTTCTAGCACCCTACATCCCCAAATATTTCTCCTTAAAGTCTTCTACAAATTCTCCTGACCTGCTGAAACCTACTCCCACTAATGAAGACATCACAGCCCTTGATGTTGGAAGCCTTTCACCAAGGTCCCAATGGATGAAAATATCAACATAATTTAAGATGAAGTGTAGCCTACCAGGGCAACCATAAACAGCCCCCCCACCTACCAGTCCCTGAAAAGATCATTAACCCAGACAGGCTGGGCTAAATATACATTAAGAAATCCCCAAAACCAGGCAAACTTTAAGGTCAGCCAATTAAAAAAACAGAACTGATGTATAAGGGAAGATATGAAAATTCACGTGGTATAAGAAAAAAACTCTAAAATTATTTTTTTGTATCTACAATAGGGAGTTGAAAGTGAATATCTCTAACCCTGCAAGGGGCCATTTTGCTGGGACACATTAAAAACACCAACTAATTTTATCAAGTTATATAAGTTCCTTTTTAATATTTTTTTTTTACTTAATATTGCAATATTACAATTACAGCTAAAATTATATCATAACAGATAAGATATAAAAATAGCAACATATAACTACTTAATTTAAGATTTATTTTTTAAATATTTACCTCTCCATTATATAGCTTTTACTTCGGCACCTGCATTAGTTCGACAGATTGAAACATAAAACAAAAAAAATGAGAACACTCAGTTTTCTATAAATATCCATCTTCTATCCATCCACTTCCCCCACCCACCCAACCTGGGGACCGATAGGTACAAACACTTGTAGCTGGTCAGTATACTTTTATCCACTTTGAATGTGGGGAGGTAGGGAGGGCAAATCATATAATGGTGAGGTAAGCATTTAAAAAATAAATCTTAAATTAAGTATTTATATTTTTTAAATGAACCTTAACTGTCCATTAGATAGTTGATTCCCACATTTGGAAAGGAGGTGGGCAAAGTGGAGATCAGCCAGTCCTTTAAAAGCTACATCGTATCAAAATATTTTATACAAAAGAAGCATTTGTTTACCCAGTGAACTCAATCCATCAGCTGTTACTGTCACCTTGGGAGGATCATCACTCAGGTACAAGATCCTTAACATGAAGATACCTGAGGTTTCTTTGGAGGGTGGCCCTCTTCAGCAGGAGGAGGGGTAGGTTACTGTGCCAAAACCCTGTTGAGCCAGCGATGATAACTAACAAGTACACACATAAAAAAAGGTATACTTCTAATACCCAACACTGAGTACCTTCAAGCTTCCCAAAAACAGTAACGAGGTTTAAAAGCAGTAGGTCAAAAAAGGCTACCAAACAATTCTGGACATATCTCCTGCACAAACCAGAGGAGTTAACGCTCTGCAATAATCATATTTATTCTCCGCAACATGAAGATAAACCATAGTAAATACAAAATTGCCACACCACTGAGTGATTTCAATACCTTATTCAAGAATAAATTCTTTCCAAATTTAAAAGTTGTAGCCACTGCTCACATGTCAAGTGGCTTACCTTCCATTAAGAATAGAAATTAGCATGAAAGTCCTTAACTGAAGACCCACTGAAAGGACATTACATTCCCACTTTTCGGAGGCTCTGGTTTCCAAATCACTATATACAGAACCTTTACATTAGGTTTAATCCTTTTAGTGTAATTCCAACAATTTTTAAAATCCTTACTGGACCCCCAAGAGGTCAAGTTCCCTATGCCCCAGTGACTCTGGCCTAGGTAAGGATACTGTTGTAGGTAAGGGCCTAGCCCAAAACTGTACTTAGCCCAAAATAAGGCAAAAATAATTGCCTTGTCTTTAGCAAAGCCTACCTTATCTGATTAAGTGGTTGTAGTTCTCTCAATCTTTGGCTGTGGCTAAGGCTACTGTGAAGATTTTCATAAAGCTTCGTTACAAGAAGCTTGTTCCAAATGGTTCAAAGGGTGACAACATAATGAACTGAAGAACCGCATACAGATTCCAAGGTAAGGTACGTAGCAGAGACCTGGGAAACTCCATCTTAACACCTTGAAGGACCTCTAGATGTCTTTGTCCTCAGACAAGCCTATAGCCAAAGTCAACATGGCCCTTTAGTCTTAAAGACTGCTACCAAGAAGTTTCCTCATGCTTGAGAAACAACAGAAACTTAACCATGTTGTTTATAGAGGTATCAGTGTTGGAAAAACCACCTTAACGTGTAGCCATGACACACCCTGACCTCTGTTGTTGGCAGAAGTGATTAGTAGATTCTCTCTCAGCACTGACAATGCCATTACTGTGAGATCCTGCCTTGAGCTCACCAGAACCATGGACAGTACCATGCAGTCATCTGTGGCTTGTGGGATTGTGATGAAACCTTTCATCTCTTGGTTTGCTTGCGTCCACTACTGAAAGAAACTGGAAGCCCAGCATTCCCTGGTCACCAGGGTAATCAACGCCAAGAGACAACTTACAAAGTTGCCCTAATACATTGATGACTTCCTGAAACATAGCAAAAGCATGAAAGGCATTACAGTCTAGACCTAACCAGGGAAAAGTTTGGGGTCTTTGCCCAAACCAGAGGATCTTACACTGGTGAACAGAAAAAAAGACTCCACTTAGTCTCGAAAAGGTTAATAACAGGGGATCCCAACAACCTAGTCTGCAGCCAACCTTTGGATGTTGAGCCCCTTCCACTGCTATTACTTATCTCAGCGGCTGTGTACATCCTTTAAAACTTTCCTAATGAATAACTACCTCCAGTAAGGTAATAAATCCTGAGTTATTAACCTTTTCAAGACTAAGTGGAGTCTTTTTTTTTCACCAGTGCAAGATCCTCTAGCTTGGGCAAAGACCCCAAACTTTTCCCTGGTTAGGTCTAGACTGTAATGCCTTTCATGCTTTTGCTATGTTTCAGGAAGTCATCAATGTATCAGGATGAGATTACATGTGTTTATTTGACCAAATAAGAAAAAAAGGGCAGTGCATTTAGACACAGTAGTGTTCGCTCATCCTTTTACGTAAAATTATTAATATCATCCTTAATAGGCTTAATCTATTTGAGTACATTCTAATTGACTTTATATGGCATAAAAGTCTCAAACTCATTACCTTTCAATAAGGTTCAGTCTGCATTTAACAACCCTGAGAAGGGAAATGCCTCAGAATTGTTATTTTTGCTGTCAAACTAGGTCAGGAACAAAAGACTATTATCTTCAATGCAAAAGCTAGCATTCCTCAACACTTTGAATTCTCTTACCATTGCACAGGTCCTTTGGCTACCAAGAGAAGGTTTAATTGCTTCAAGAGGCTTTTATTAAAGACTCCATCAGCTTTGGAGGGAAAACTAAACCCCATCAAGGTTCCCAAAAAATTATGGTGTACCAGGAACCTTAATTACACGCAACCTAAAGACCTCCTGGGGTCCAGGTTGAAAGCAATGTCTAATTGAGTTTTACTTAAAATGTAGGAAAACAAAGAACTAAAATCCATAACAGCTGGAACTGGCAGCATTAAGAGCAACTTGGAAACTAAGAACTTAATGAAGTTGCCTATAGAGGTGCATGCTCATGAAATATTTCCAGCCCAACTCCAGAGGAGAGAAACTAATCACTGTCTCTGAAACCATTAGTAGCTGAACCTCTTGCAAACTTAAGGATAGATTTTCTGTCCACACTAGACAAACCTCACTTATAGCAAAAGATGCTTATGATGTCAATGTGAACATCAGAAACATGTGGAAGCTTAGAAAACTCCAGCATGTGGAAGTTTTAGAAGAACTTTCTAAAAGAATGAGTTCTAAGGAAATATACTATGGAGGTAATATAACCCAAAATTAATCTTCCTAAACCCACCAAGGAACTAATAGCAACATCCTATATTCCTTGGGTCCTTTAAACATGCTAAGTATCACTCTTCCAATCATAAAATGAGAGATATAAGGGTTCATAACCAACCAATAATGTTGAAAATGCCTGCCAAACCAGTCTGAAGACCTGGAAGTGGAAGTTAAAGACTGGTAACTGTCTGTTCCAAGTCATGAATAGGCCTACATTTGGAGTTTATTGCAGTTCTTATAGAAAATGACATAACTGAAAATTCAGAGACCATTCTGTAAGCAGAATCCTATTCCTCCTGTTTAACTTCTCCTTACAGAAAGCAATTAAACTCTCAAGACCAGAAATTGTGGCCAGTTATAAATTAGTTCTATATCAGACACCTGATTCATCAATCAACAGAAAGCATAAGCAACTGCCCTCCTGTCAAAGAAAAAGCAGGAGAATAGGTCTTAGCTACCAAAAATATGCCAGAGAGATGGGTCAAGGACTACAGTGCTCAATGGCAGAAGAACACTAGTTTGCTGCACTAAACTAACTCCAGATAAGATTCCACAACTTCCACAGAGAGTTAGAAACCCCTCTTTAATCACCGCCAACAAAACCGCTTGCTCCAGCTCAAAAGAAAAACACTGGTTTGGTTGAAAACCTGATGGCTCAACAAAATTGTTCTAAATTCTGATCAGGAAAATCTCGTGATAACAAGAAAAAGTTCCTAAACGATGGGGCAGCTGGACAAACAAAACAGCAACCAACTGTTTATTGATAGAAACTCCTGCAACTGGATAAGGAGTCAAAATCCCCGAAACAGAATGTTGAGACCACCTGCCTACTGAAATGGAAGCCAAAATGATAACACTTTGCTGAGATTCTCTATAAGGCAGATGATAGTCGAGCAGGTGAAAGGTGCACAGGTGACAGGCGCACAGGTAAACAACGTGTCAGCAATAGGAGTACAGGTGATAGGCACACAGGTGATACAAGTGCAAGTTATAAGAGTGCAAACCAAAGGCGTACAGGTGATAGGCACACAAGAGATAGGCATACAGGCAAGAGATAGGCATACAGGCAAGCAATAGGCATACAGGCAAGTGATAGGCACACAGGTGACAGGTGGGCCTGCAAAAGGTGCATAAGAAATGTAGCACTGCATCAAAATGTACAAAACTGCAATAGGCACAGTTGACCAGTTTATCAAAACTGAGAGGCACAACATCATGCTGGGCCTACAAAAGCCATGATACACTGGAAGCTGAAGACAGCCTAGGCTTCTCATTAGAAACCATGCCAAAGACAGTCTAGGCTTCTTACTACATCAGAAACTAACTGATACTTACACTAGTCTTAAACCAGGAAAGAGCCTAAGCTATGTGGGATTCAAGTGAAACTCCTAAGTGTAAAAGGTAACTTTCCTCAATGAGGCAGCTTTAGTTGATGCTTACTACCCAGCGGAAGCAGCTAAAACTTGCTTAAATACTACCAGAGTTGAAGTGTCATTCCTACCAAGCTGATCTGATACAATGAAATTAAAAGAGGAAAAGTCATCAGGAGACTCCTTTTGTTCTTACCTGAGTGATCCGATTGGAGAACAAATTCTGGTGCTAGAACTGGCACCACTCACATTGAAACTAGAAGCCACAGACGCCAGACCAAACAGAGCAAGGAGACAATGGGTGCAGGTTCTAACCACGTTTTGACATGTCCCAGTTCTCTGTTACTCCAAAACATGAGGGAGTAAGACAGGATGTGCCAAGGACAAGGCAAAAAAAAAAGTCAGGGAGTTGACCCTTCCTCCGAAGCAGGGAAAAAACCCAAACTTAATGTAATATATTGAGAATCTTATGTCAAGTGAACATAAAAAATTACTTCATCCTATCAAATCTAATGCCCTGAATCAATGGGAAGCTCATTTGGAGTAACAGATTGAACAGAAGCAGCAGAGGACTTATTCAACTACTAAATGGAGAATAAGACAAGACATGCATCCCTTTAACTTAAGTCTGACAAGTATTATCTTCTGTAGTTGTTTCTACAACCTAACAAGCTCTCTGTGTTGACGATCAATTACCTATGATTCATATAGTTGTCCAGTCATAACCTTTCCCTCAGCAAAAACGTGTCATGAGGGTCAATAAAACTGGAATAATGCCAACATGGCAACTCTTACCTTACAGGTTCTTACCGAATGAATATTAAAAAATCAAAGAACATCCAAAAACAAACCAACGGAAAACTGATAACATTAACAATCTGTCGACCTCCTACTGAAACCAGTGACAGAAGTATACTAACTGGCTACAAGTGTTTGTGCCTATCTGTTCCCTGGGGGTGTGGGGGGGGGAAGTTGATGGATGAAAGACAGATATTCATTGAAAACCAAATGTTCTCATTTTTTTTTTCCAAATCTGTCGAACTACCACTGGCACAGAAGTAAAAGCTATACAAAGGAGAGGTAACGTTCATTTTAAAAATTCCCCAACTATATTTATGGATAAATAATTACCAGTTGTACTGGGATGAAGAGATATAGTACATTTCATCCATGAAGTCCTACAAGCATTAACTATTATTCCTGTGTCACTGACATGAGGTGTGATTGTTGCCATAAGAGTTGCCATGTAGTAATCTATGGCCCATGCAAGTGATTTGAATTTTTCCTCAAAACTTGTTCAAATAGCATGTCATAAAATATTATTTCTCGTATGATCATACCTGGATCGGATCCAATATCTCTTATTATGCCTGACATAATCATAGCCAGATGCAAGGGCTTAAGAATCCTTTTGTGTACTTGTACAAAAGAAAATCTGTTCCCGTCACACAAGGGCACAGCAATGGAGGCGCCCCCTGGGAGTCCCTTTTGCCAATAATGTGACTTTTAGAATGAAAAACTTTCGAAAACCGACCATATATGCCAAGTATAGAGATAATATTTTTGTCATAACCTGCAGTTACAATGAATTGAAAGACCTTCATGAAGCCCTCCACTGAAACTCTCTCTCTCTTGAGATTTACCAGTCTGATGAGCCAGGATCATCAGATTCATTTCCTTGATATATTGGTTAAAAAGAAGGTAATGGATTCAGTACCACTGTCTACAGGAAACTCACAAACATAGCGGGGAGCCTAATTGTAAGACAAGTGTCCAGACACATACAGGTCAGTCATCAGTGCCTACATAAACAGGGCATGGCGTCAACTGTCCTATCGTATCAGTAACCTTTAACACTCCAGCACTTCTAATTTCCTCATTTTCTGTTCCCTCACACAGCAAGATCCTCTGCATCTATCTCAGCATCCTCATTTCTGTTCACACCAGCTTCTATTCTTCCTTCTTTCTTAATTCTGATGTTTCTGATGCATACATCAGCCCAGGTCTGATTACAGTGAAATAGATCTAAATTTTCAGTTTACTTGAAATTTTTTGTCCAACACCACACCTGACACCTCCCTCCATTTTTCTTAGACTGTATTATTCTGCTTTCAACCTCAGCTTCACACCCTCCCTCCTGTCTGTAAGTGGATCCCAAGATTTGAAATTCTCTATCAGTTTTAAATCTCGGCCTCTTCTGCTTGTTAATTCCTCTTCCAAGATTGCCCTTAAAAATGCCCTCTTTAAAGAGCACCTTCAAATTTTCTATTTACACTTCAGATGGACCTGGTGATTTGTCGTCCTTCATTTCAGTTTAGGCTTCTCTACCTCATCAGATTGTATCTCCATCACCAGCCCTCCAACCCTCCCCACCAAATCCTCTTTCATTTTCCTTGCAACAAACTAATCATCTTCAATTTATGTCATTGCCCTTACTCAAGATATTTCTTTCTCTATCTTTGATGACACCTGACCATCCAGATCTTGGCTTTGCTTTTTTCTTGTGTTTGTTATTCTGTAAAAAAAATATCATTTTCACCTCCATTTGTTCTTAAACTTTCGTTCAACTCCTCTGTAGCACTTCTGATAGCTAAGCCAAATATCTTCTCAGTCTTTCTTTCCTCTTCTCAATATTGTTCCTTAACACCTTCCTCTTGTCTCATTTTCCAATCCTAGAAGGCCCTAGACTCCCTTCTAAATTAATCTTGTATTTTTCTGTTCCACAATCATTTTTCTCTTCTTTAAGCTCTCATATTTTAATTCTTGATCTCTTCAATCTATTCTTGGGTTTTCTACATCTCATCTCAATATTTATCACTAGCAACCAACACTGTTTCTCTTATGCCTCACCAAGTATTACTTTACAGTTCACTCCACTGGTTCTGTCTTCCCTTCTAATAATTAGGTTATCCATCTATCTTTGTATCCACCCCTGAAATGTTGCTAAATGACCATCTGCCCTCACAAACCAGGTGTTCTTACATGTTTACTCTTCCCAACTCTACCATTCATATCTACTCCTATGATGTTATCTCTGCAGTTCTTCCCTAAATATTTATTCCTTCTGTCGCTCCCAGCAACCCATCTGAGGTGAACATGCTGAAACTGCATTAACAATACCTTCCCCTACTTGTAACACAATCTATAATCCTACCACTTTCCTCCACTTTTCTTGCCATTCATTACTAACTACTCCTATTCTGATTCTTCCTACCTGTGCACCATTACAATCAATCATAATGCCAATACCTGCCTCTATGGTTCCCTTTCACCTAGTCTCTTATACACAGAGAACATTTATTACCTTCCTCTCCTTCACATTAACAACTTATCTAGACTTTCCTACCAGGGTACCAACATTCCATGAGCCTACTCTAATCTTTAAATGCAATCAGCATGGTTTAAGGAGTATGGTAAAGTTTTCTGACTGCATACCCTTGCAGTTGTCAAACACATTATCAGTGGTGGACCTAGCCTTTGACTTATAAAGTTCATCCGCAAGGTAACAGTTGTCCTTTTAGTCACCTTTTACGACACATACATCTGCCCATTCACCAGGAGTAAAGGTATAGGATGTGGAGGCCGAGACCAAGGCACCAAGAAAGGATTTACACAGACCTTGAAGACAAGAGACTTGGCACACCCAAAAAGCACAATAGCCAGTCAAGAACCAGCACGCCTGTTTAACAGGTTTTCTAACTAGAAAATATATTCATGATGCACTTCAGTACTTTTTAATTGTATGTAACAATCAATACCAATGTACTCGGTATGTAGATGCAGTTGTACCCTCCCCTGACGACCAATTGATATAAGTACTTCTTGTACGTTTGTAACTAAACCAGTGAAAATTAAAGTTTACTTGGTCTTAAAAACTTTTCATGGTTTCTAAACGACAGAGAATAGCAAAGAAATAATATTTTACAAAGAAATATTATGGAGTATAACAGTAAAAGAAGATAATGGAGAATGTAATAAGAAGTACAAATTTTTTTTTTTTTACAGAACAGTAGCAGACATTAACACAAGAGAAACCTACTGTAAGGGCATCAAATCGTCTCTCCATTCTTGTGCTTTGCTCCTCATATGTACATTAATCACGTCATATATGTTACTTGTTATTATTTCAGATTTTTTATGTATCTCATTGTATGCATCATTGTACGGCCTTTCTGCCGATATAAATATCTGCCTTTACATGTTCTGTAATGCATTATATATGTTTTTTTATGCCTGTTAACAAACAAATTCTGTATGGACACAACGGTGGGCCGCAGGTCGCCCATTACCTTTCCATCCGCTTTCTGCATTATAAACACCTGTCAAGAACAATAAAGAATCAATCTTTCACTTCTGACATTTCTTGAACCTCACACTGGTGACCCCGGAGTGACAGGTAGCGCGGTTTTGGCCCAGCCATTCATGGATCAAAAACGGCGCGCCCACTACCATCAGAGATAAACACCTTCAGTGGCTAATTACAGCGTCAAACCCCGGAGTGACAGCTTTTGGACTCTGGACAAAACGCTCCTTCCATGGTGCCTTTAAAATTACCGCACCATTAACAGACTAAATACGGTGTACCCAAAAGGCGGCACGCTTTGGCACCAACTTGACCACTCGAACAATCAGCACCATTAACAGACTCAATATGGCACATTCTCCCCACGGTTTGGTGCATGAGTAGTAAAGATGTCAGAAGCTGAACTTCAATGTGAACCCGCGAGCACTGTCTGCACGCCTCTCCCACCAACAAAGCCAGACGTAGTCAAACTTCCTCCGTTTTCGCGGCAGAACATGGCATCATGGTTCCTGCAAGCTGACGCACACTTTCGCGTGGCGCACATCTCAGACGATGATATCAAACCCGACATCACCATGACAGCACTCCCAGAAGAGGTGTTCAACAGAATCTACCCCTGGCTCAACGTGCAGCCAGATAAGGTCACATATGGGGCCTTGAAGGATAAACCCATGCCAAGTTCCGACGACTGTCCCCCCAAAAGTTACAAGACACCAAACGGGCCTTCACAGAGATGGAATGGATAGGCATCTGTAAAAAAGCACCAAGCCCATGGGCATCCCCTCCACATGGTAAAGAAGTCCGATGGTTCAAGGAGGCCCTGTGGAGACTATCGGAGCTTGAATCAGACTGACAACAGATGCCAGCAACATTGCCTGCGGCACAGTACTCGAACAACTAGTGAACGGCGCCACCCAACCCTTGGCCTTCTTCAGCCACAAGTTTTCGCCAGCAGAGACCCACTACAGTGCCTTCGACAGGGGCTGCTGGCTATTTACCAGGCCATGAGACACTTCAAGTACCTACTGGAGAGGACCAAATTCACGATCCTAACAGATCACAAACCCTTGGTGCACGCATTTGCAAAGCCGGGAGATGCATGGTCTGCAAGGCAACAGCAACACCTGGCTGCCATCTCTGAATTTGGGTGCACCATCAACTACGTCCCTGGCAGGAAGAACCCAATAACCGACGCCCTGTCGAGAGTAGAAATCAATTCCCTTCACCTCGGCATCAACTACAAAGACCTGGCAAAAGAACAAGCAGCAGACCCAGAGACGGTAGCCTACAGAATGGCAGTGATGGCTCTTAAGTGGGTAGACGTGCCCTTTGGAAACTCGAACACAACTCTCCCTGTGACACCAGCACAGTCCGACCCCGCCCCCTAGTACCCACCTCAAGGAGGAAGCAGGCATTCGACATAGTCCACAGTCTTTCCCATCCATCAGGGTGCACAACGGCGTGCCTCATGACAGACAAGTTCATCTGGCATGGCATCAACAAGGACGACCGACAGTGGGCAAGATGCTGCATCCCATGCCAGGTGAGCAAAACATTCCGACACACGGAATCCAGAGTCAGCGACTTCCCCCAGCCTCATCGGTGCTTCGGCCACATCCACATCGATGTCGTCGGGCTTCTTCTGCAGTCGGGAGGAGCCAGATACCTCCTGACAATCACAGACTGCTCCACCCTCTGGCCCAAAACAACCCCCATGGATGAGGCATCAACAGCCTCATGCGCAGAGGCCCTCCTCTCCAGTTGGATCAGCCGTTTCGGATGCCAGACAGCATCACTACAGACAGGGGTCCACCCTTCCTGTCAGAGCTCTGGGTCTCCCTGGCACGCCTGATGGATACAACACTACACAGCACAATAGCCTACAACCCCGCAGCAAACAGCATGGTTGAGAGGGTACACCACTCTCTTAAGGCAGCTCTCATGGCACGTTGCACCGACGACAGCTGGAAGGCACAGCTCCTCTGGGTCCTGCTAGGTCTCCGCACCTCACCGAAAGCAAATGGCAATGCCTCCCCTGCTGAGAAAGTCTACAGGGAGACACTCGTCGTTCCTGGAGAATTCTTCCCGCCATCAGCCGACGGCATCGACAGCCCCCTCCTGAAGTTGAGGGAACTCACACAGAAGTTCGCGCCCTGCCATAAGACCTTCACTGACAGAACCACCACCTACAGCCCACCAACTTTAGACTCCTATGCCTACGTCTTCGTCCAGGGTGGACGCCTGTCGACCACCCTTAACCAGGCCCTGCAGAGTGCCCCACTGAGTCATCAGGTGGGCTAACAAGGCATATCTCCTTGATATCCACAGGCGTGAAGACTGGGTCACCATCGACAGACAAAAGCCGGCATTCCTGTTGGACAGCGAAGTACGCGAGGAGGCAGGCAGTTCCCCCTCAGTACCTCCCCACAGACACATCCGCCCCCCCACCAAAGTAGGGTCTGGGACTGCCCAGGGGACACACTGAGCCAAGCCCAGATGTCAGTTCCATCCCATGCCCACAGTTCTCCAGTAGGGGCCCACTCCAGCTACCTCAGCGATCGCGTCATTAATTGCTCCTATAATTATTGTCTTGTGGGGGGAAGTATTTGTTAGGGCATCAAATCGCCTCTCCAATCTTGTGTACGCTCCTCATATGTACATTAATCACGTCATATATGTTACTTGTTATTATTTCAGATTCTTTATGTATCTCATTGTATGCATCATTGTTTTTTTCCGCCGATATATTATTGTTTACATGTTCTGTAACTCATTATATATGTGTTTTTATTCCTGTTAACAAACACAAATTCTGTATGGACACAACAGGGGACTGCAGGTCGCCCGCTACCTTTCCGTCCACTCTCCACATTGCAAACACCTGTCGAGAACAATAAAAAATCAGTCTTTCACTTCTGACATTTCTTAAACCTCACACTACATATAATGGAAAACTTATGCCTCAAAATTGCTGGTGTATGAAAAACTCAGGTTTTGGTTTGCACCTAAATATGGAGAAGCTCTGTTCATGTGAGACTGGAAATAGACTCAGCTTTACTTCATCACCCTCTCGGAGACTAGAAAATGTCGCTTGAATGGTTTGATCAGATTCGACAGGCGTGATTCAGGGAGCATGCAGGCGTGTGCAGGTCACTGCACATCTAGCTGGAAAGCAAATGTATGAAAATCACTCATTTTCACCTGCTCTTTTGTGAACTCTCATTTTGAGCAGTGCAACCTTTTTGATATGTATTTCCATGACTGTTGAGTAATAAGTGATTTTAAGTTTGCTAATACTTTCCTTTGGTTTTAGTTCTTTATGCATCTTACATTGTTCTGCATTATTATTTTTTTTATTTATTATTGTTTCATCTATTTTTCTATTTGGGGTTTAACAGAGGTGTTTCTATCTCTTTAACAGGTATATTTTAATGGACTCATGCTGGATTTTAGAATAAGGATGTTCATGCTAATTTTTAAATAAAAGTTTATATTTTGACAGAATTTGTGACTTGATTAGAGATGATCATCTGAAACGACTAAGACTGTTTTGGCTTATAATTGATATGTATTTTGGTACTTCCCACCATGTTTTGAGATCCTTTTCTTTTATCTATTTTTTTCGTTTGGTTTTTGGGGAGTCAGATTATTGATGCACCCCTCCTAGACTAACTAATGCTTTGGCTAGATTTTTTAATAAAAGTTTATTTTTGTATCTCATCACTTCATCAGCAGCCTTAGTTCATTATTAGATATGACATATATATATATAGAAAGAGAGTGGATTCAGTTTTCTTCTTGAGTTGACCAGGCGCACCAGCAGAAAAAGGGTAAGTTATGCCCTTATAGGAGTAATACATTTATATATATATATATATATATATATATATATATATATATATATATATATATATATATATATATATATATATATATATATATATATATATATATATATATATATATATATATATATATATATATATATATATATATATATATATATATATATATATGTGTGTGTATGATAAATATGAAGATAAAAAGGTCCATAAAACACTATTTGAACGTTGCAACCATATATTTCGAGCACTTCCTTCTGTGCCCCTGTTCACTGGTAAAATATGGACAGATGAAATGTTACAAGGGTATACATACAAAGCATATGCAGGTGTGGCACTAAGTCTCCGATGGTATACAGGTGACTGTTTCCCAAGAAGGAGGGAAAATAAACGATTCCCTAGTGGTTTTTGGCCTCATTAACTCCCATTTGGTGATGCATCTGGTGGTGTGTTTCCTGGAGCACCTTCTTCAGAAGAGATCTGAGGATTAATCCATCGATGTCGTCCGATTTCCAATATCCTCCTGACAAGTTCATATTGTTGGTTTGATTGATGATAGCAGATTCCAGCATCTTTCTTTTGTACGAACAGCTGCTTTTGAAAACCAGCTCTGCCTGTATCTCTGATATGTAGGAAAATCCCCGAACTCTCCAAAGTATACCATACTGATCTTTTGTGCTCTATTAATCTTTGCGAGAGGGATCTACCCGTCTCCCCATGTAAATCTCATTACAATTGCTGCACGGAATCTTGTAAACTCCAGCTTCTTCCCCTCTTTTATACAATTATACATTAATGAGCAAGCTCCCGATGGATTTGGGATAATGGAAAATAAAAGGATTGTTAGACCTGAGTTGTTTGGTGGCTCTCTGGATGTTTTCATCACATGGAAACTTTATTTTGTTGTTAAAATCTATTTGTATGTTGTTAGTGGGACCTCTGTAGCATATTTTATTCGTTTTGTTAATAGCCCTCTCAATAATGTGTGGTGGATAGAGCAGTTGCATTAGGTGTTGGTGGATCGTGTTGAATTCTTTATCTAGGTATCCATTTGAACATATTCTAAGTCCCCTGAGGAATAATTTGCACCCTACCATGATCTTTACGGAGACATTGTGGTAGCTTAAGAAATGAATGTAGGAAACAGCGAAAGTGGGTTTCCTATACACTGTGAAAGCATATCTGTTCTGCTCTCCTATGATCATTGTATCTAGGAACTGCAATTTTCTGTCCTTTTCCCATTCTGTTTTGAATTTTATGGTCGGAACTAGTGAATTTAGTCTATTAAAAAATTCATTAAAGTCTCCTCAGCTATTGTCCCAGAGAGTAAAAATATCATATTACGGAGTTTGATAGACTAAAAAATTTGTTTCAAAATATTCCATGTACAAGTTTGCTAGAAGGGGTGATAGGGGACTGCCCATGCTACAGCCAAATTTTTGTTTGTAAAAATTACCATTGAAAGAAAACACGTTGTTAGTTACACAGAGGTTGATAAGTTTTAGAGTTTTATCTATGCCAAGAGGAAAATGGTCTTCATATGGCGTTAACTTCCTCTTTAAAAAAGACAACACATCGGCGATTGGGACTTTAGTAAATAATGACTCGACATCTAGGCTGAGCAATTTGATGTTATTTGAGGGGATGTTTGAACTATTACATTCTTGTATAAAATCGTCTGCATGCTTGACATGGGAGGATGAGAAGGTTCCTGGAAAGGGAGATAACAGGTCTGCAAGCCATTTTGATACTTAACACATGAAAGAGTCCCCTGCAGTCCCCTATCACCCCTTCTAGCAAACTTGTACATGGAATATTTCAAAACAGAAATTTTGTAGTCTATCAAACCCTGTAATATGATCTGGCTTAGATACCTATAGATGATATTTTTACTTTCTGGGACAATAGCTGGGGAGACTTTAATGAATTTTTTAATAGAATAAATTCACTAGTTCCGACCATAAAATTCAAAACAGAATGGGAAAAGGACAGAAAATTGCCGTTCCTAGATGTAATGATCATAGGAGAACAGAACAGATATGCTTTCACAGTATATAGGAAACCCACTTTTGATGTTTCCTACATTAATTTCTTAAGCTACCACAATGTTTCCATAAAGATCATGGTAGGGTGCAACTTATTCCTCAGGGGGCTTAGAACATGTTCAAATGGATACCTAGATAAAGAATTCAACACGATCCACCAACACCTAACGCAACTGCTCTATCCACCACACATTATCGAGAGGGCTATTAACAAAGTGAATAAAATATACTATAGAGGTCCCACTCACAACAGATTTTAGCAACAAAATAAAGCTTCCGTACGATGAAAACATCCAAAAATCTGCCGAAAAACTCAGGTCTAACAATCCTTTTATTTTACATTATCCCAAATCCATCGGGAGCTTGCTCATTAACGTATACTTAAATAAAAAAGGGGAAGAAGCCGGAGTTTACAAGATCCAGTGCAGCAATTGTAATGAGATTTACGTTGGGAGACGGGTAGATCCCTCTCACAAAGATTAATAGAGCACAAAAGCTCAGTATGGTATGCTTCGGAGAGTTCAGGGATTTTCCTGCACATCAGAGATACAGGCCATTCCATAAATTGGAGCAGGGGAGGAGCTGGTTTTCAAAAGTAGCTGTTTGCACAAAAGAAAGATGCTGGAATCTGCTATCATCAATCAAACCAACAATAAGAACTTGTCAGGAGGACATTGGAAATCAGATGACATCAATGGGTTAATCCTGAGACCTCTTCTGAAGAAAGTCTTCCAGGAAACACGACCACCAGACGCATCGCCAAACGGGAGTTAATGAGGCCAAAACCCATTAGGGAATTGTTTATTTTCCCTCCTTCTTGGGAAACAGTTACCTGCATAACATCAGAGACTTAATGCCACACCTGCACATGTTTTGTATATATACCCTTGTAACATTTCATCTGTCCATATTTTACCAGTGAACAGGGGCATAGAAGGAAGTGCTCAAAATATATGGTTGCAACTTTCAAACAGTGTTTTATGGGCCTTTTTATCTTCATATTATACTGTGGCATTACAGTAAAAGACATTTATATAATATATATATATATATATATATATATATATATATATATATATATATATATATATATATATATATATATATATATATATATATATTATAAATATTCGCTGTTCTCCTCTCACCAGCCTATTATCTTGAGGTCTAGATTTCTTTGAGGATGGAGTAGACCCAAATGAGGGGTAGAGAGTGTGGGGTACTGTCCCCTCTTAGTCGTGCATGTAGGGAAATTAGTCATGGTAGGGAGTAGGCCTGCTAGGTTAAACTTTAGACATTCTTACTCTAAGATCTGTTTCCCTGTGAATCTTTTGCTGCTGTTAATCTGCTCCCCAGACCTCCTATAATGCCAGCTCCAGCTACGAAGTTGAGAGGGAAAAACTCACCTAGATTCGTCCTCGCTCCTTCGCTAGTCATCTAGGCAAACAGATGTCTCCCTTAGCACCAGCCCTTGGTGTCCTGTTTTTGTTCCACTGGTGAACCACGTGTTTATAATTGTTAAGGACAGCTGACTGGATCTATCTCTTTGCAATCGAGCTCAGCTGCACAGATGTACAGGTGTGTCTGGATTTTAGCAATTAATGCCCTTGTCTGTTTCTTTCACTTGAATTTCTTATATTTTTCCTTGTTTCAAGATTTCCACTCTTCCAAGTCAAAGCCCCTTTGTCTACAAACCTAGTATGCTGATTTCCCTCTTGAACCGAGTCTGGTACTGAATTGATATTGCTCAGGAATATAATGTACAGCATTCCCCATTGTGTGAACCGTTGCTAATTAAACCTTGAGTGATACATTCCTCCATGATGAATAATGATTTCAAGTGAGAGAATCGTTTGAGTCTGTGAATGCTTATCTGGAAATCTTTTCCAGAGTCTGGTTATCTGGCCCTTCAAGTTCTGCAACCTGCACCTTTGATGTGTAGTTCCTCGTTGGACGAGTCGGTAGAGTTCTCGGCTAGCACTCTGCTAGGCCTGAGTTCAAGTCTCAGACCGGCCAATGAAGAATTAAGGGAATTTATTTCTGGTGATAGAAATTCATTTCTCGGTATAATGTGGTTCAGATTCCACAATAAGCTGTAGGTCCCGTTGCTAGGTAACCAATTGGTTCTTAGCCACGTAAAATAAGTCTAATCCTTCTGCCCAGCCCTAGGATGGCTGTTAATCAGCTCAGTGGTCTGGTTGAACTAAGGTATACTTTTTTTAACCTTTGATGTGTGCCTTAGAACAACTCATCTTACCCTTGCCAATGGCTAGATAACTTCTGAATTGATTGTCATCAAGAGCCACGTGTTAAGGCTCCGTCAAGAGTTACCTGTGCCGGATATTAAATCCATTGCAGAATATTAATTCCCCGCAGAATATTAATTTCATTGTAGAAACCAGTTACTGAAGATTTGTTATATGGTTCTTGGTGCTCTCTTCGGTTGGACTGTAACCTTACCAGATTTATTCCATTTCATTTGTAACTATAAGTGTTGTGGCACATTAGGTGTGAAATTGGTGGCTGAATTGCAAGTCCACTAAGATTAATTATAGTTGTTTGAGTATGTAATAAAGTCATTAAGATAACCACTGGTTTCCGGCGACCTACCCTTTTTTTTTTTGCTGAATAAATGTAAATCACAAGGTAAGTGTGATCACTGCTTACATTTATTGTTTGCGTGCTGGGAGCTGGGTGTTGGCACATACAGCAAACCTTCAATTAAAATTCATTTCAAATCTTCCAAACCTTCCCCGCATGTAACAGCATCAAGCTTGGCAGAGGATCCCTAGTCAACTAGTAGAAAACTGGAATTGCTAATACTAGACTAGGGTACAAAACGAACCTACGAATAAAATTAATTGTAAATTAAATCGATTTCAATAATTACACAAGGCAAAGGGACAGGTTGATTGAACCGAAGCAAAACATAATATGTAAGGAATTACTATAATTGTTATACTATTAAGTATACGTTTAATAATGGATAGAGAATAAGAAGTGTTTTAAAAAGAAGTGATTTGTTGGTATATAACAGAAAATATAAGCTAGAAGCGCCGAGTGCGCTTAATTTAGCAATGCTAAATAAGAGGCCGCAAATTTCCTATGTTGAGAAGCAGCAGTGTGATATGCAGGTGCTAGTTAGGCACTTAGGAAGGATTGCTTTGTAAGGGAATTATTGCATGTGTTAGCAGTAGAAGTTAGCTAAGTGTCTTATTCGAAAACAGCCATGTCAGTGGAAGTGCGCAATTCCTTTGTAGTGGAGAGAACTTCAAAAAATTCGCACTGGTTCAAGAATACCACATGTGGCAACCTGCATGGGAATTCTGGGCCAGTCTGGCTGCCAAGAACAACGACGTCGAATTAATTCCCTCACGCTCAAATTCATAACAATTTCTTTTCCATTACGAACATAACCACATCCTTGTTGTTAAATAACGTTAAGTCATTGTTGGTGTTTAAGTAAATAATTTCCACCTACGCACAGGCATTAATCACTCTATCAGAAAAATTTAGTGTTCATATATTTAAATTGTAAAGTAATGACAGAGCGTGTGTCATTCCCACCTTGCCTTACTCATTCGGCCACGTGACGTCATAAGCCACCCCTCCTTGTGCACGTGCCTAAGCCACCATCCTGTAGTCAGTTTTGTAAACAATAGCCACACGTTCCGTCTCATTACAACAAAGGCATGGCCTCCGGACGATTTTTCCAGTCAATTTCATTTCACATCGTTCGTCCCTGAGCTACATTTCATCTCTTTTCGCCCAATTAACGTAATGTTTTAATAGTAGATGAAAACCCTTTTACAAATTGATTAACATGATGGAAGCTTGTTATAAATTTATGTAAATTTCAAAAAGTAGACTCCAAAAGTAAATCAGCGTAAATGAAATAAAAGTAATGAGTCGCTCTTACCCAGTAAACTCCCAGTTGAAAGAGAGAAAGAGAGGAACTCAAATATGTTACCAGTACTCTATTTTAACCAAGGGAATAAATTTAATAAGAACATGGTTGGATTAAGATATGATTGAAAGAACCTATGAGTTACAAAGCCCAGGGAGATAAATCAAACTCCCCTTTGAAACCCTCCAATTGATACAGACATTTCAAGCTTTGAGAAGAATCCTGTATCATCAGTGTACCTTGCTTTTTATAATTTTATCCTCCTTTTACTCATTCACACAAAGTCAGTAATTTGTGTAAGCACTCGTGTCCTAAGTACTTGTGTCCATTTTCACACATTTTAATATTAAGCGCTTCAGACAGCGGAGTGAGCCCTCACACCGTTTCTTAAAAGAAGAGAACGGACCAACATAAAAGAGAACCTCCGCCCCACAGAATTAATTTCAGGGCATGTGAAGATTAATCCACAATTTATCATAACTACCCTGCATGAGTGGGACCCTTTTCCAAGACTTACATATACCGTAAGCAATTAATCACACACTGAGTGCACACACAAAAGACTTCCTCACTCCACTTGAAAGGAAGCAGCAACTAGCCCTTAGAAACTAGCCACCCACGAGTACCAGCCAAAGGGATTTCCCCTTCCACAGTGCCACTAATCTGGGACACTGTCAATGGGTAACCTAACTGAAGCATTGTACCTTTTCTTTTCCTTTTACTTATTGCCTGTTAGTTGTACCACACATTAGTGTCGCTCCTCTGAAAACACCGGCACCCTAGTGCCACCAAGAAAGAGTCCTGTGTGACTACCTAAACTGCACCGGTACCTGAGATACAGGGTGCCAACAACAGCATGTCCCCCCATCAGGATCATTGCCCCTTCAGGACTGCTCCATTACAACAGCGTGTCCACCTATAAGGACCACTTCATTAGTGTGACCTCTGCATGGCACAATCAGCCACAGTGACACCTTATTGAAAAGGTGTCATCCCACTGGAGTGCCACAAAAGTTAAGGGACTCTTCCCCAAATCATTTACAGCAGGTCCTCACATAAGGATTATTGCTCCTTCAGGGCCTCTCCATTAGTGTGACTTCTGCCCGGCACACTCGGTGCCAGTGCCGCCTTACCAGAATGGCTCTCTTATTATAACCGGAGCCTTATAATCTCACCTTTTCATTTTACATTATACTCTGCCAAAGCAGGGTGCCATTTCCAGTCCATGCCATTTCTGGCACCACCACTCATTACGTATTCATCTGTGCCTATACTGCACAGTCTAGAGGTAATGCCAGTTCCTCTTTGGAGGAGTGGTAGAGCTTGACTGGCACGCTGTTGCCAGCCGCCAAAGAAGAATTAGAGGAATTTATTTCTGGTGATAGAAATTCATTTCTCGTCATAATGTGGTTCGGATTCCACAATTGTAGGTCCCGTTGCTAAACCAGTAGGTTCTTACCACGTAAAAATAAGTCAATCCTTCGGGCCAGCCCTAGTAGTTGAAATGTTCAAACCCTTTTTTAGAGGTAATGCACAGTGCGACTTTGGCATTGCTAAACCCTTCAAAATCATCCAGAGTAGTGAAATGTTCAACCCTTAGCAACTCAGCAAAAATGGCCACCTAAAGGTTGCCAGTTGAGCAGATAGGACAGAAAGTCATCATCTTTTGTAAAACTGAGGATGAATGAATGCACCTCCCTCCAGATATAGTTGAGGGGCATATCTTATCAGATATAGTCCTTATCATCATCAGGTCTCCACTCTCGAGAACACCCACAGCAAAATCTCCCTCATACTGAAAGACCGGGTACCAGCTCAGGTAGTCACTAACCCCACGAAAACAATAAACTACAAAAGTGTCGATGGACATAGAACAAAAGTCCCAACTGTCTGATTGAGGGTTACCACACCCCAACAAAGAATCAGTACCTTTGGAATAGTTGATTTCCTTCCTGGGGACTATGATCTCTTCCTAGGACGAAGTCTCCTGACTTTGCTCCTTCTTGAGCCTGAAATGGGGCCTGAACCTTCTAATTCCTCATCAGACATTTCAGTTCATTCCAGCCCTGATGTCGAGCCTCAGCCAGAGCCTACACATGCTCCAGAGCCAAAGCTCAAGGGCTGGTCTCCCTTTAGGAGGTGGAAGCAAAAGCTCTGCGCCTTGTGCAGCATGTGTGGCCACTCTAAAATTCCACTCAGTGTCCCAGTAGGTCCGCTACACTGGAAAAATCCATACACAAGTGTGAGATATTACCCCCTGGCTGATATAGAGGCCAAGGGCTCTATTAATCCACAGTATATGCTACCCAATGATGCCCAAATCAGTGAGGACGAAGGAATGACTTTTGAGTGGGTGGATGGCATCACCCAAACGATTCTCAACCATCCTCCTGAGGGTGAGAATGAGAGACAGATGAACTGGTCACATAACAATAAAGCAGTGCCACCTAGGAGTGGTGGAAAGACTTCCCGGATAGCACCACCTCCTACTAGGCCATAACCTACTGACAGATTACTTCCCGTGGACTGAATCCCCTCCAGCAGACAAGCTAGTGCCTTGCCTCAAGTCAGTGCCTTTGCCTGACCTATGTAGTGCTCCATCCCATCCAGTCGTTGAGTCCTTCCCATATTTAGACTCTGGTCACTTGAACCATACACCTGAGTTGACGTCTGGCACTAGTGACCCCGACGTCGCTGACGGCACTCCTTCAGTCCTTGTACCTGAGCCTGTTTCAGTGCCAGGGCCAGAGGAACCTCTTGCCAAATGCAATCCTCTCACCCATTCAACGTCTTCCTCCTTTACATCAGGAAAAGCAGAGCCAGCAATAAACCCTGGAATCATCCCCAAAGGTGATTATGAGGAGAAATCATTAACCTCCTTATTCCTAGCCTCATTAACCTCCTTATTCCTAGCCTCCAGCACAGAAGGCTCTCCACCAGTGCCAGATGGCACTGCATCCATCTCCAAACTTATGGATATGATCCATGTCCCTGAAAGCAGCTCCATGGCAGAGTCTGTCAGCTTTCTCATTTCCTCTTCTATCTCACACATTGGCAACTCCCCAGCCTCACAAACTGAGGATCCGTCTTGGCCCTCCTTTTCTACTTCCTGCCTTGGTGGCTCCACAGACTCACAACCTGCAATTCCATCTTGGCCTCACTTTCCAGTGCCAGTCCTGAATGAAGAGAAACCCTTTCCTCTTGCACACAATAGTACCAACCAGTGCCAAACTCTCCCAGATGCCTGCCATCGCCATGTCCTCTCCTAAAAATTCCCACCTGATTCAGGAAGACAAGGTCCCTCATGGAGCTGAAATTGATAAACATGACCTTATTACCACCGAGAGTACAACTTACACCATGATGGGACTCCCAAATGTTCGCTTAGGGTCACCACGCCCTACAGAACTAAAATCTGCACACTTGCAGTAACTACACACCTTCCCGGAGGCCATGACCTCCTTCTTGGGCAGGAACCCCGTTTACAGCCCTCCTATAGGCCATCCAGGGGCCTGTACCTTCCCACACTTCATCAGGCACTCCTGATGAAGATTTCCTGCCAGTGCCACTAGAGTGCCCTAAGCAGTGCCAGTCTCCATCCACCAGGGATGTTGGAAAACTTCCCATTCCTGAAAGCTCTGCCTTTCGCCCAGGACAGGACTCTATGTCCTCACCTAACTCAGCCACTACAAACCCAGTGCTTCCCAGAAGAAGTAACTGGAAGCCTACCCACATCAAAGAGCTAAACCTCCAGTGCTGCAGCTGGAAGGTCAAGTGCCTAAAGCTTGAATAATGACAGAGCATAGTTGCTCTCCTGGCCCTGGTGTCTCAGCACAGTGCCATGTATATATTACACATAGCCTTAGGATCCTATTTCTTGTATTGATTAGAACCACTGAGCTCTCTTTGGCACTCGTGTCCCATTGGCACAGTGCCTTACCCTCACAGAATGATCCTGGCACCTACCCAGAGGAGGTACCCATCGTAAGCTCTGCTTAAATAAATCATCTTAACATCCAAGACAAGATCCTGTAATTAGCAGCAGTAACTAGGTAAGTGTACTGGAAAGAATTTGTTAATCAAGTAATGAGCAAGATTGTCACATATCAGTTATTAAGCTCTTGACACGCTTGGCACAATGCCTCAGTTGAGGAGAATATCCTAAACACTAAAAGATCAATGAGGTTGATGGTCACCTCTCTCACCAGTTATGCTATTATCTTGTCAATAAGTTGAAATGCATTATAACTGCCCTCTAGCCTCGTAAGCTGAAGGACATGTCCCAGCCCTTGTGCATTTTGCTGCACTCATTAACCCCTCAGGTTACTTATTGCCTAATGTTCTGTGTGTTATAAACTAAGAAATGGTGTAATCTGTAATAATATTGAATTCTAGCTAGATCATTGTCACTTAAGTTGGTGGTGCAGCAGTGTGATAATAGAGCACAGTAATAAAAAGGTGCAATTTCACATGTAACCCTTGTCTGAGACTGAAGTTTCCCTGTTGTCAGAGACAGCAAGTAGATATCCGTAGACACCTTTTGAGTAGTGTTAGGATTCTCTTTAGTAAGTAAGTTAGCAAACATGTATGGAGTTCTAGTAGTTAGGTAGGTCACCTTAGTTAGCTGCATTGCAAGGGCAAGACCCACTCAGGGAAGGGAGTAGAGTAGTCGAGGCGAACAGATTGCTTAGTAAAGGTCTTCACCCAAAAGGGAATTAAAGTCTTCTTAAGGGGTGGGGGGGGGGAGAGCTATCATAAATATTCGCCGTTTTCCTCTCACCAGCCTATTATCTTAGGGTCTAGATTTCTTTGAGGATGGAGTAAATCTAAATGGGGTGTAGAGAGTGTGGGCTACTGTCCCCCTTAGTTGTATGATGTAGGGAAATTAATCATGGTAGGGAGTAGGCCTGCAAGGTTAATCTTTAGACATTCTTACTCTAAGATCTGTTTCCTTGTGAATCTTTTGCTGCTGTTAATCTGCTCTCCAAATCCCCTATAATGTCGGTTCCACCTACAGTACAAAGTCAGGTGAAAAACACATCTTGATTTACCCTCACTCCTTCTCTAGTCATTGAGGCGAATAGATGCTCCCTTAGCACCAGCCTTTGGTGTCCTGTCTTTGTTCCACTGATGAACCATATGTTTATAATTGTTAAGGACAGCCGACTGGATCCATCTCCTTGCAATCAAGCTCAACTGTACAGATGTACAGGTATGTCTGAATTTTAGCAATTAATGCCAGTGTCTGTTTCTTTTACTTGAATATCTTATATATTCCCTTGTTTCAAGATTTCCACTCTTCCAAGTCAAAGCCCCTTTGTCTGCAAACCTAGTATGTCGATTTCCCTCTTGAACCGAGTCTGGTGCAGAACTGATATTGCTCAGGAATTTAAATAATTCCCCATTGTGTAAACCCTTGTTAATTAAACCTAGTGATACATTCCTCCATAATGAATAATTATTTCAGATGAGGGAATCATTTGTGTCTGTGAATGCTTATCTGAAAATCTTTTCCAGAGTCTGGTTATCTGGCCCTTCGAGCTCTGCAACTTGCACCTTTGATGTGTGCCTTAGAACAACTCATCTTACCCTTGCCAATGGCAAGATAACTTCTGAATTTGATAGTCATCAAGAGCCACATGTTAAGGCTCTGTCAAGAGTTACCTGTGCCGGGTATTAAATCCATTGCAGAATATTAATTCCCTCGCAGAATATTAATTTCGTTGTAGAAACCAGTTACTGAAGATTTGTTATACAATTCTTGGTGCTCTCTTTGGTTGGACTGTAACCTTACCAGATTTATTCCATTTCATTTGTAACTATAAGTGTTTGGCACAATAAGAGTGCAATTGATGGTTGAATTGCAAGTCCACTAAGATTAATTCTAATTGCCTGAGTATGTAATAAAGTCATTAAGATAATCACTGGTTTCCTGGCGACCTACCCTTGTCTTTGCTGAATAAATGTAAATCACAAGGTAAGTGGTTTCACTTTTTACATTTATTGCTTACATGCTGGGAGCTGGGTGTTGGCCCATAAGGCAAACCTTCAATTAAAGTTCATTTCAGATCTTCCAAATTCCCTGCACATAACACACACACACACACACACACACACACACACATATACACATACATATACATATATATATATATATATATATATATATATATATATATATATATATATATGTATATATATATATATATATATATATATATGTGTATATATATATAGATAGATAGATAGATATATAGATAATTTGATTGGCCACTTACGTAACGGTTAGGACACTAGCCTCACTAGGTTCATCATCGAATCCCTTTAAGGATAGAATGATATGGGCATATTACTTTAAAACCTACTGTGACTCTGTTGCCTTTTGGTTAACAGACGATATTAAGCAGTAGGCCTAACCAGAGTGGGGAAAAGGCATAGTTTTGACAACCCCATGCCTTTTTCCCACTCCGGATACCAATCTTAATATCTATTCACGTAGGTTACCTAGCAATGTGATTGTTACTTCTCTCCAATATATATATATATATATATATATATATATATATATATATATATATATATATATATATATATATATAATTGTCATCAAAACTGCTATTGAGCTTCTCTGCACGTCTTTGTTGCTTTAAAGCGCCCCGTTGCGATCTAGCTAGGTCTAGCGTTTCTCACAGCCAGATTTCTTGTATAAACCGCTGCTAAGCTTAATACTTGGTAAAGCTAAGCCTATCAAACAAGACTCAAACCTAACTTTCAAATCTCCCTTTCCTCATCGTACATTCCTGTCTATTTTGGCCATATGAGAAGCTCGGTTATAAGCACTAAGGAAAACGAGAGAGAGAGAGAGAGAGAGAGAGAGAGAGATTGGCCCTGAGCACACATACTGTAAACGGCAATTTTTCGGTGCTAGACTGGATGAAATGGATGTTGAAAGAATGATAGGGATTGCCTCTTTGAGAGAGAGAGAGAGAGAGAGAGAGAGAGAGAGAGAGAGAGAGAGAGAGAGAGAGAGAGAGCAAAATCTCTTTAAAAACTCCTTTGACGGAGGCTTGGGCCAATATGCATTATTGCCTTGTTGTTCTGTTTTCCATGGAACCAACAATGAAGTTTCAGGAACTATTTTTGTTACTATCGGTATAAGGACGGCGTGTTAAACTGTTTTCGTATGAGTAAATTGTCCCACTAAGGATTATGTATGTCACATTTTCGGGCACTGTTTTGCTTCTTGCCGCAACTTAAAAAAAAAAAAAAAAAGGACCTATTATGGGGACGGGCTACATAAACCTATTTATTTACGCGTTGGTATGGGGGCCCAATACGTTCTCCAACCTGATATCAACTGAGATTCAACATAAAAAAAAAAAATATATGCATCAATAGTTCGCAGGCTACTAAAGCAGTTAAGGTAACAGTCCCGGAAACAGTTTGATTTTAGGAACGGATACAGTTGACTTTTTGGCCTTTTTTAACGTTGAATGCATTAGCGTATCGTAATAATTATAATCAGTTTATGTACAAATTCAATAAAACATCGCAGCAAGACATGCTTGTGGTTCACGTTATGGTAGACTTCTAGCCTCTACGGTTCACACCAGACCTTGCATTAATAGTAGCCTAGTCTACCAACATTAAAGTCAGTATCTGTTATATGCACGCAATGAAACTAGACTTTGGGTTTTGACAGGAATTTGCAATGTAGTGTAAATTCTGAACATGGAATTTTCTCAAATAACTCCGCTGCGGAACAAAGACATTTCTGCAGTAGCTTATGGTAGACATAAAAGGGTACACGACCTGAAATCTGGGACTCGAGAGTTCAGTTCATACTTCCGAGAATATTAGCAATTCCTGGCAATACATTCAGCCTACGGAATATAATTGCGGAATTGATTCTGCCCATTATTTTCTTCAGTAAATGTCACTTGAGGAAGAAATGCCTTCATATGAAAGTTGCAGAAGTCAGTGACAACTTATGAACCAATGCAGTTGTGACATGAAATGATACCGAAACCGTGACCCCTATGAAGCTCTTCACGGATGATTGAATTGAATATAGAATTTAGGCTAAAGGCAAAGCACTGGGGTCAGTGAGGTCATTCAGAGCTGAAACAGAAATTGGCAGGAAAAGTTTGAAAGGTGTAACAGGAGGAAAACCTAGCGGTTGCACTATGAATCAATTGTTATGAAGGTGGAAAGTAAGATGGAAGAAAGAATATGAAAGGAGGTAAAGTATAAGGAACGAAAGAGGTTGCAGCTAGGGGAAGAAGGCACGTTGCATGGAACCTTAAGTAATGCCTACATGCGTACTGACGGCGCTAACCCCCTATGATGATTGGGTGTTAAAATAACCAGTTGTGTAAGTTACTCACATATTCTGAGGTTTCAAGACGTCTGAAGGTGCCGTCGTTCGCCTGGGTCAAATGGAGACGTCGTGGAATCCAGGTAAAAAAAGTCACATGAAAAAATCACAGTAAAAAAATCACAGGAAAAAAAGTCACAATAACTTTCCTAGACAATGACCCCCAAGGGTTTTAACCCGGTATGCATCCACCTTCGCGGTGTGTTTAGTACAAGCCCGTTGGGGATTTCCGTGTAAGCATAAACAAAAGACTGTAAATATCGAAAAGATAATGAGAATTATTGTGAATTTTCCCCCTGTGACTTTATTACCTACCACCATAAATTAATGTGACTTTTTTCCCTAGCCCAAATTGTGACTTTTTTCCTGCCAACACGCCATGACACTTCCACACAGTCAACTGTTTATTACTGTTACTGTCAACATATTATGATCATCAGTCGTTTAACTGTGATAGATTGATATCCGCTTGGAAAACTAGTTCCGATTATGAGTTTCACTCTCCGCTTTATTTATTTATCTATTTACTTTGTGAGGGATGGTTTATAATAGTATGGACATTTTTACGAAAAAGAATCTGGATGAGGCTATTGGAAAATGAGACAAAATGAAGCATATGTAGGTGATGTGATTAACAGCGGCAACTCCAAAAGTGGCCAGACGTCAATCGGTCTCCATCCGCTCACCTAGCAAGCCAGTGTAATCTTCAGCCTTACGAGCAATAAATGTTGACGATTTCAGGGTTTATGATTGGCTGCCATGTCGATACATGCTTTTATGGTTGTTTTTTAACTGGCATAAGAACAATGCTAGCGGTGAAAAGATTAGTTTCTACCCTGTACTTAGGATCCTGAACTATCTAGGGATTGGGTGAACACGTGTAAGAAGTGATAATATCAAACCTCAAAAACGCAAGTATGTTCTGTTCATTTCCAACCAAACGATTTTGCAAGAAACCTCAGGCATGACTTATTTCACCGAACTAATATTTGCTGCAAAACAGTATTACTGTTGATTCAGGTAACTAATCATTTTGTCTCCGGTTTACCTGTTATATGGGCTTATATGGATATGTCAGTATCATTCATTTATTAACTACTGCAAGAAAACCATGTGGGACTGGTTAAAATTAGAAGTATGCCTATATGTAGTTAGAATTAATTGCAGAAGTAAAAATGTTGGTCACCACATGAGAGAGAGAGAGAGATAGGGGAGAGCAAATTTTTATTAAAATTGTTTTATGCGTATGAAATGGGCCTGTTATTATTTTGTGGGGTGGTGATAATAATATTCAATCTGTGTGTGAGAGAGAGAGAGAGAGAGAAATAAAGAGGTACTGAAGTGTTTTTAATGCATATAACTACGTCTTTAATAATCAACAAAGAGAGTAAGGGCGCAGGGTGGGGATGGAAAGCTGCTAGGTTAGTATTCGCTCCTGTGAATACTTCTTATATTAAGGTCTGGATCATATCACATCCACCCACACACACACACACATTATTATACATTAATATATATATATATATATATATATATATATATATATATATATATATATATATATATATATATATATATATATATATATATATATATATCCGCTGTGGTGGCGCAGTGGTATGATTCCCAACTACTTCACCTAGAGAAATTATAATCCATAAGTTCTTCGTCACCGGCAGTATTCCAGGAGGTGGGTGACAGGAACTTATCATTATAACAACCCTTGGGTGTACATCATTCCTGAGGTATAGAAATTTGTATATTAAAGATATTTGTGAATATAAAAATATGCGTATATAAGTGACCAAAATTCATATACAAATACATAATATATATATATATATATATATATATATATATATATATATATATATATATATATATATATATATATATATATATATATATATATATATATATATATATATATATATTATATATATATATATATATATATATATATATATATATATATATATATATATATATATATATATATATATATATATATGTGTGTGTGTGTGTGTGTGTGTGTGTGTGTGTGTGTATCTTTCACAATTTTTGTTGTAGGCGATAGCCTTTGTGGCATTGACCTCTTTGGTACTAACTTTTTCATATTTTCTCACTTTTGCTTTTAATCTTTCTTCAAAATTCTGGACAAGGACACAGTCGTGGTGTAGTTCCCATTTATTTCACTTGATAGAGTTCCGTTTTGCCTGTGTCCATGCTTTTTCAAGCAAGAACTGATGCACAGAAACATCCTCCACATTATATTTACATATGGTATTATATGGTGTCACTACATTACTGTATTAGTTTTACATTCTATTTTTACTTTTTATATTACTAATAAAATTATTAACTTCGTCTGTGGTGTTTGGGCGGGGCTTGTTTTGGCGATGACCCTGACCCTGTCTCCTGTCCGTGGGGAGGTAAGAGAGTAGGGCCCTATCTCCTTACATCTGGACGTTAAGGGTCGGCTTGCATTTTGTTTTAAACACAGCTTCTGTTATTGTCAAGTCCCGATATGCATGGCATTTGTATTTTATACTGGTGTTGTCTGTCAGTTCTTGTAACTGTGGTTTCTTGTTGTGCTTGCCTGTGTGGTGTTGAAAGATGGCTCCCGCATTTCTGTGCATAAGTCAGATTATTCAGTAACCGAGCTGTATGACGCTCCATATTCGTACTTTGAGCAACGTTATGATTATGACGTCATCGTCAAACTCCTCAAAGCCTAAGACTGAATAGCCATCAGCTGCTGCTCACTTCAAATCTTACCCTTTTTGCAACAAAGGGCATTCCACGAATGACTGGCTCAAATTTGTCATTGTGAACGACTGTAAGAGGGTCTTATTGCAAAACCATCAATGTTTCAATTGCCTTATGAAAAGACACCATAGCCATGAGTGCATTAGTAATCAAAATTGCAAAATTTGTGGATGATGTCACCATACCCTCATTTCTTCCAATAACATAAAATCTAATCAGAATCTTAACGTAGCTTCACCTAGTAACACCATTCCTTGATCCAGCCTGTGCCTAAAGCCACCACTCAGACCCAAAACTAACAAAAAGAGAGCCCGAAGAGAAAGCTTAACGTAAACAATCAATGTAAGAAATCAGACAAGAAGCCGTGTGTTAATGCTAAACTATTAAATTCTTCTAGTAGCGTGGACTTGCCACCTACTTTATTGCCACACTGCTTCAGCTACCATTCGTGGTAATAATAATAAGGAATGTGTGACCCAAGTATTTTTCGACACCAGAAGCCAAAGGAGCTTTATTTGTAGCTGTTTGCTGCTAAGTTGGACCTTCCCTTCATCAAAAAGGTTGCATTGAATATTGCACCCTTTGCAACTGATGTGATTGAGGGGGAGTTTAATTTAGTATCATGCCAGCTGAGAACAGGCCAACGAGTCCTGAGGCTACAGTTTTTAGTTCATGATAAGGTAAACACACCCATTCACAACGTCGGGCTGTTGAAGGTAAAAGAGCATTTGGAGCAGAAAGGTTACACGCTTGCTGATGAGGAGGTTGAAAGTGGCACACTTGAAAACGTGTAAATTTTAATTGGAGCTAATTATTTAAATTATTTTATGTATGGATTAGAAAAGTGTGAAGGTGTCAGCTTATTTGTAACTCCTAATGGAGTATCCCCTTATGGGAGAGTGCCAGGATGGGCTAGACAAGCGTTGATACGTCTGTCGTAAGGACATTACGTGTATAAATTCAAGCGACTGAACATGATGTTGATGAGTGGTGGAGATTGAACACGCTGGGCATTCAGCCCAATGAGCAATTCACTGTTTCACACCACAATGCGGCATATTGTGAGTAGTGTTAAATAAACCTCGTGAGGTTCTGTGATTGCGAGAGGCCGACTACCAACTATAAGCTTGCAACTGCTCACATGAAATCATTAGAAGCTTGTTTCAGTTACGATCCCATGTGCCATCAGCAATATTCCGGTGTGATCCAAACTTATGTAGATACATTCAAAAAGTGCCAAGTTTCTCCAAAGCACAATGGTGAGCGGTCACTTAACTAGTGCCTATATGCCAGCCTTAACTTGGTAGAAGTGTTATTTGACTTGTTATTAAGATTCAGATCCAAGCCTTATGCTGTTACCACCTATATTTCTAAGGCATTTCACCACGTTATCCTAGACAACAAAGATGGCAAATATGCTCGTTTTCTGTGGCCTGAAAATCCGTCTAAAATTACCACCTTTGAATTCACAGTAGTCATCTTTGGTGTAACCTCGAGCCCGTACCTCTTGCAGTAAGTCTTACAAACTCATCTGCAGAGGGGCCAATAGAGATGAGCTCATAAAGCACTTTTACATCAACAGTTTTTTTAATACGTATGATTCAGTTGAGAATGATTTAAGATTCAGTTCAAGTCAAAGCAGTTTTGGAGCATGCTCACATGCTGCTCAGGGGACAGGCCAGTAACAATTCACAATTTGTCACTTAAACCATTCAAGGTCAAAGGGAGTGATATATCAGAAATGGCACCAAACGAAAGATCCTGTCCTTAGTTATGTCCAACTTTGACCCTTTAGGCCTTGTATCCCCAATTTTTGTCAAAAGTAAAACTTTTTGCAAGTTCTGTGGAATGAGGAAGTGGGTTGGGACGATGTGCTAACACCTGAGAGAGCAGCAGAAGTGAGAGAATAACTCTCTGATCTTACGGTGATTAATCAATAAAAGTTCAAAAGGGGAGAAGTTTCAGATAATTCAGAATTGCGTGTTTTTGCTATGATTTCATGAGAGCTTTACTCATTTGGGCCAGATTAGCCAAGTATCTAAGCCAAACCTTTAAATTTAGTAAAGTAACAATCTGCAGAGATAGTAAAGTAGCTATTTCTTGGGTGGGTAGTAAAATTGAAAACAAACACACCTTTATAGCCAACAGGGCATAGGAGGTATTTTTTATTCCTCAGGAGTGCAGATTCGATTTGCAGTATGTTCCCACCAAGCAGAATCCTGCGGATGTGCTGTCCCACGGGGCAGACATTAAGCAACTTCACGAGCAACCGTTGTTGACAAGAGGCCCAGCCATGTTACATAACCCAGGTCCCATAACCACAGTTGATGACTCCCAAGACGATACATCTTTGTCTATAGTAATATCCGCATTATGAGAGTTACAGAAGTAACTTCAGCCAGCACCTCCTATGCTCCATTAAAACAGATAAAATCCGGTGTGGGAAAATGGAGTTCATCATATCAGAGAAGAGACACAAGTAATTCTGACGCGTCTTTGAATAGGCCATACTCATTTGACACATGGACACTTAATGAACAGTCCATGTGGTCCTCCTCCCAAATGCCCAGATTACAGTGTGCTGATAACAGTTAAGCATGTACTGTGTGAATATCCAAAATATCACCTGCAGCGATTATCAAATTTTGGAAATAGACCAATAAAAGAAATTTTGTCGGAGTCTTCAAAATTTTTAGCAATACCCATTTTAATGTTCATGAGAAACTGTGAGTTAATTGATAAAATATAAAAAATCAATCAATCAGTATAATGAATTTTAAAACAAGTCAATTTTATGATTTTACTTAATTTATTTTGAATTTTAATAAACCTTTTTAGTGAGTATATATGGAAACATGAGTATAAATGTATTTATTGTGTGAGTGTGGTCCAGTATGAAAGCATATGCCTTTTTACAGGTTTTAATTTCATTTTCATTTTCGTTCATTCATCATTAGCAAATGACCTATTTGGTCCCCGTGCTAGGCTTCTAGCCTAGACTTGTCATTTCATCCTAATCCTTCGGGCCAGAACTATGAGAGCTGATAGTCAGCTCAGTGGTCAGGTTAAACTTTTTTTTTTTTAATAATAATAATACTTCACTTTTGGGAGACTATATCCAACTACAGCTCTCTTTACAATATAAAAATACCTTAACGAAGCTAGCATAATGTAGGACAACGATATCATTGGCCAACTTTGTGTAGATATTTTGAGAAAGGTGGAGAAGCTTCTCATGAAATAGTTAATTTTACCAGACATTTAAATTTAGTTTTAAATATATGGAAGTGCTTTTAATTTATGCAGTTTCGAGATGCTGCCATCCTTGCATGCAAACCATAGTTTTTTTTTTTTTTAGTTGTAATTAAGTATATTCATGTAAACACATGCACATACTCATATGAGAGAGAGTTAGGTAGTTTGCCTGTAAGTAAGCGTCTCTGTTTCCTTTCACTACTTATTTTGACGCAAGAACTCATTGCGCAAATGAAATGCATGACGTTTATTAGATTTTTCTCATCCGTGTATATATTATGGACCAAAATGTATGTGTACCGGCGCACGTATTTATTCAGACGGTGCGAGAAGCATATAAATTTCATATTAAATTCACGTATTTTGTTAACTTCATCTGAGCTAATTACGAACTGTGAAAGCATCCGATGCATTTTGCTGACATTTCTTTGGTTCCACAACTCTCTCTCTCTCTCTCTCTCTCTCTCTCTCTCTCTCTCTCTCTCTCTCTCTCTCTCTGGGAGACATCAAAGTCCAAAGCAAATAGAAGACGCAAAAGGAAAAGTTTCAATGAATAAAGAGCTGTAGTAATTGACTGGAAAGGACAGATAGCTAAATAAATAGAAAGATAAATGTAGATAGGGAGAGGGTAAGAGAGAACACGTTTATGAGTAATGAGATAATTAAAGCAAAGTTAGTGATGATCATGCTATATAAAATATAGTGAGTGTAATGACAGATGTAAAGAAAAAACATGAGTTGCTGGTAAGAAAGTAAGGAAAAGCATTAGCTAATGAAAATAAAAGAATGCAAAGAAAACATCACGACGGAGAGAAATTATTCGAACGGAATGAAAGATTTGAGTAGTTTCAGTTTGCAGATGACACTAAATGACAAGGCTTTGAAAATAAACCATCAGTAGAGGAGTAAATAAAGATTTTAAAACCATTTAGGGAATAAAAAGGTCAAAACGAAGTGAAAGGCAACTCTAGTGATAATATGTTTAATCAAAAAGAGGCATGCAAATTTTCCCCTCGATTCACAAGTCCTTCATACAGCTTTTAGAGGATCGAATTGCGGTTTCTGGTATTGTGTCTCAGTGTTTAGAACCATGAATTCCGGTATTTCGTTTTCTCTCAGGATTTAGGGATTTGAATTTCGGTTTTTCGTATTTTCTCTGTTCAGTCAGTCGCACGTCAATCTCACCTACGTCTCTTTTGACAGGAACCATTTTCCTATACCTGGCACTTGTCGCATCGAAAATTCTTGCTTTACATTATTTGTAACATTATCTATGTTTCTTTCTACTGTTGCCTGGGTCAACCCTCACGAGTCTGACGTGCAGGAGCTATGTGAAAGTAGCGTTCGGTCACAAATAGTTACCCAGCTCTGTCTATTTACTTTATGATATTAAAAAGTTTAAAGCATTCCCATCCGCTTGGTTTCTCACTTCTTTTTCTAACCAACATTTCCTACTATTACTGTCTTATCAATCAGATCTCTGCCTGTCTCCTTCTCTTTTTTCTTGGGCTAAGTGATGCAATACTTATATCACTGATGAGAGTTCCTGGGCTGGGTCCAGGGCGAAGCCAAAGTAGTTACACATTCTTCCACTAAGGACTTCCTACGTACATGTTTTTTTTGTTATTCGTGTCTAAAAAAGAGAGAAAAAGACAACACATCTGAGACCAGCGTTCTGGCAAAATATGTACTATCTTGTAAATAAAATCCAGAAAGTCTTGAAACGTACTTTTTACTATTTGGAGACGTCATTTTTCTCCATTGGGGGCACTGCTCTTAGGGGATGAAGGGACTCGAAGACGTAATTTTCCCTTCTCGGAGGTGAATTGCCTCAACGACATGATTGTACTCTCTTGGATGAAAATGGCACCTAAGGCGTAATTATCCCCTCTCTGCGTGAAGGGCTTCGAAGGCAATTTTTCCTTCTCGGTTGTGAAGGGCCATAAAGACGTAATTTTTCATCCTCGAGGGTGAAGGGCCTCGAAAATGTAGTTTTCCCTTCTAGGGGATGAAGGGATTCAAAGGCATAGTATTTCTGAAGAGCCTCGAAAAGTAGGAAAAATTACTCGAAAAGTAATTTTTCCTACTTGAGGATGAAGAGCCTCAAAGATATTTTTTCCTTTCTCGAGTGTGAACAGCTTCGAGGAGGCAGTTTTCACTTCTTTGAGGAAAAGAGCTAGAGGAGGTAGTTTTCTTTTCTTCGAGGGAAAGAGCTCAGAAAACAGTTTTCCCTTCTCATGGGCAAAGAGTTGGAAAGTGTTAGTTTGCACTTCTTTGGGGTGAAAGCCTAGAAGAGGTAGTTTTTTCTTCTCTGGGGTAAAAAGCCTTAATGAGATCTTTTCACTTCTCTGGGGTAAAGAGCCTGTAAAAAAATAATATTCATATCCCTGCCTAAGAGCCTAAATGATATAATGCTAACTTCTCTCAGATGAAGGGTCTTCAAGACAGTTTTCTCTTCTCGTGAGTAAGGAGCAAGGAAAAGGTGATGTTTGCATCTGTAGGGTAAGGTACCTGGGAGAGGCAGTCTTCATTTCTCGGGGGTAAAGAGCCTGGAAAAGGCAGTTTTCTCTTCAGTGTGGTTACAGTCCTGGAAGAAATAATTTTTGCTTACCTGCAGTAAAGAACCTAGAAAAGGTTATTTTACTTCTCTTGTGTAAGGTTCCTGGAATAGGTGATTTTCAGATCTGTGAGGTAAGGAGCCTGGGAAAAGGCACTTTTTTTCTATGGAGTTAAAAGCTTGATTTTTGAGAAGCTGCTCTCTAAGCATCTTTGCGGGTATGTTGAAGATAGTAATATGCTACCAGCATGACAGTTTGGATTTCATAAAGGCCTTGGTACTTCATGCACTCTTGTCAATATCTACTGCATTGTAGATTGCACTTGATTATGGTGCTGAGGCATGTATGGTGGGTTTAGATTTTAATGTAACCTTTTACCATGTGAATCATGAAGCAATTACCTACAAGCTAATGTATTTGGGAATAGATGGATCTTTTATTAATATTTTATTTGAATTTTCACCAGGCCTGTGTTGACAGCCAGTATAGTGACTTTAGTAATGTCATTTCAGGTGTTCAGCAAGGTAGTGTTCTTGGTTATTTGCTTATTATCTATACTAGTGACATGTGGCAAGGTCTGGAGAACAAACTGATTGCATATGCAGAAGATGCTACTCTTCTAGATGTTGTTCCATTTCCATGCCTTAGGTCTGTAGTTGCAGAGTCCTTGAGTAGAGATCTGGCAAGTATTCATGGAGTAGGCTGTGGGACATGACACTCAACCTTTCTGAAACTAAAATATATAGTTAGGTGATCTACATTTAAATGGTAAGGATTTAAATGTAGGTGACTCTTTCAGGATTTTAGTTGTAACTTTTGATAAGAAATTGACTTTTGAGAAGCATATACATAATATTACTTCCTCAGTTTCTAAAAAAAAAGTTGATATCTTGCAGAAATATTTTAGAATTTTTCGTGATGAAGCTAGTATATCTAATATGTCTTCTTTTTCCTTGTTTGAAGCACTGTTCTCCAGTGTGGTCAATGGATCCCTAATTTCTTCTCAAACTCTGAATGTTGACTTGTAGTATAGACATAAAGTTAGTCCATTATATCTATTGTGTAAGGTATACTACACGGACAAACATCCTCTTCACTCTTAACCTGACAAGCTGTTTTACTCACAACACTAGGCAGGCTGCTTCTGCAATCAGTGTGTCTTTTGCTAGTACCAGGTATAATACTACCCAATTTCCTTGGAGTTTTATCTTGGCTACAACTAAAATGTGGGATAGTTTATCTATTAAAGTTGTGGAATGTTCTGATCTCCAAAAGAGTAGGCGAGGAACAAATTTAGTCTTTCCTTCTACTAAAGTTTCCTGGATTCGAGTGTATCAGTTTAGTTTTCTATTCCCTCATATTTATTTGTTTACCTCCTTTTCCTGTAACTTGTCTCTATTTGCAGGCTGATTTCCCTACAGAGCCTTCCTGTGTTTATAGTCTCTTGATTCTTTCAATAATGGGCTTCAGCTGAAAATGTAAAAAGAGAAAGAAAGAAAGATAGAAAGAAAGAAAGAAAATAATTACTGTTTACTTATCTGGGGTAAGGAGCCTAGAAGAGATAATATCTACTTCTCTCAATTAAAGTGCCTTGATGAGAGAAATTTCACTTCTCTGAGGTAAAGAGCTTGGAAGATGTAGCTTCCACTACTCAAGGGTAATTGCCTTAAAGAGTTCATTTTTATTTCACTTGGGTAAAGCACCTAGAAGAGGTAATTTTTCCTTTTCTGAGGTAAAGAGTCAGGAAGATCTAGTTTCCACTGCTCTGCAGTATAGACCCTGGAAGAATTAATTTCCACTTAGCTAAGGTTTTGACCACAGAAGAGGTAGTTTTCACTTCTTTTGGGTGAAAAGCCTTGATGAGGTTGTAGGGTCCCACACAGACCTACGCCACCGTCCATCTTACCTGGCCATCCGAACTCATACCCTATGGGTAGGCGCTCCTCACAACAAGCCTCTCCTGACATACACGCCAAGCACACACATATAAGAAACACAACCGACACCATACATCCTTTTTATGTAATACTGACGTTCATTATAATGTCATGTCAAATGTATCATTCCTAATAGAGGCAATACAATGTCAGCTTTCCAGATATATTTATCAGAACTCTGTTTGCAACTTGTATATAGAATTATGTACCAGTCTCCATTCTCAAACAAACACAGTTTAGTGTCTACTAATCTTTATTTTGCTTGCCTCGTGTCAGGCATTACATTTCCACTTGCAAGAGACCTTGACCGTTCTGCTGTTAGTTTGAATAAATCAGTAAGTTTGTAGATGCTGCCTCTTACTCATACCTTCACTACAAGGTAATTTCCACTTCCCCGAAGTAAAGAATATAGAAGAGGTAATTTTCACACATTTTGCGTAAAGAGCCTGGGAGAGATCATTTTCACTTCCCTGGGAGGAAGAGCCGGGAAGCAATAGTGTTCACTTCTGTAGGAGATGAAGAGCCTTGAATAAGTAGTTTTTACTTCTACAGGGCAAAGGGTCTTTAAGAGTTAGTTTTTGTTCTCTAGGGTAAATTTTCTAGAAGTGATTTTTCACTTTCCAAAGCATCTGTGTTGATGGCCATTATACTAGCTTTTGTAATGTGTCATTTCAGGTGTTCCTCAAGGTAGTGTTATTTGTCATATGCCATTTATTACCTATACTAGTGACATGTGGCAAAGTCTAGAGAACAAATTGATTGCATATGCTACTCTACAAGCTGTCGTTGCATTTGTGTGCCATAGGGTCTGTGGTTTCAGAATCACTGATTAGATATCTGGCATGTATTCATGAGTGGAGTAGGCCTTGGGGCATGAAGCTTTACCCTTCTAAAACTCAAAGTATGATAGACAATCTAGAATACTTTTGCCTTTGTTTTCTGGTTTATATTTAAATGCCAAGGTTGTCAATGTCAGTGACTCTTTATGATATTAGGTGTAACTTTTGATAAGAAATTACTTTTAAGAAGCATATACATAATATTGCTTTTTCTGTTCGCCAAAAGTTTGTATCTTGCAGAAATTGTTTAGAATGTTTTGTGATGAAGCTATTATATCTAAGTGTTATAACTCTCTTTTTTTTCTTTGTTTGGAGTGCTAGTCTTTGGATGCTGAATTTTTTCCCTAACTCTTTTGCTATCATTCAAGTTTATTTTGCCAATTCTTAATGCTGACTTGTGGTATAGATGTAAGGTGGGTCCATTTTGGTTATTGCATAAGATGTACTAAAACAACAAACATCTGCACTCTTCTTTACCTGACCAATCTGCAACACTAAGCAGGTTGCTTCTGCAAACAGCGTGTTGTTTTCTAGTATCAGGTTTACCACTACTCAATTTCTTAAGATTTTTATCCTGGCTGCAACTAAAATGTGGAATAGTTTGCTTAGTGGAGTTGTGGGATCTTCTTGTTTCCAAATATTTATGCGATGAGCAGATTTATTCCAGCTCTCTGCTGACATCTCTTGAATATCAAGTACATTTGTTTTATTTTCTAATCCCTCATATTTATTTACTTATTACCTTTTCCTGTAACTCGTCTCTCTTTGCAGACTGGTTTTCTTTTGGAGCTCTCCTGGGTTTATAGTCTGTTGATGCTGTCCATAAAGGTTTTCTTTGAAGAAAGAAAGAAAAGAATTACTGTACACTTATTTGAGGTAAAGGGCCTAGAAGAGGTAGTGTTCACTTCTCTCGGTTCAAGCGCCTTGATGACGGAATTTTCATTTATCCAAGATAAAGAGCCTAGAATATGTAGTTACCCCTACCCGTTGTATAGACCCTGTAGTGCAGCAGATAATTGCATATTTCATAAGAATCGTTCAGATAGTGAAACAAGCATGAAATTTTGCACAAGTGCTCTTTAAAGTTCCCTCTATCAGAAAAGGGCGCTGGCCACGCAAAAAATTTAATATGGCGGCCAAATTCCAAGATGGCGGCCAGTATCGACAGATTTTGGCTAATTTTTCACTAGAATGGCATGTATTTGCTTCTAGCAATATGGTAAAACTCTTCCATACTATTTCTTGTGAATATTATGTTTCTGTAGCTTCCCAGTACAGTTTACCTTTAAATATGGGGGCTATATGGCTGCCAAGAAAAGGTAGAAACAATAATTATAATGAGAAATAATGCCTGTTCAACAATTATCGTTTTAAGCATGGATCTTGGTTTCTGTGGTTTTAGATCCTAATGAGGCCATCTCTTTCGAATAACTCATCAATTTTGAAGGAAAATTAATAAATGTAAAAGAGTGTATGTCTGCACACAACCAGGGCACACTGGTGACATCACTGCTGTGTAACTCAGCATGGGGTTCAGTGCCAGCTAATCCAGCTTTACTAATCCTGTAGTCTTAGACTAGTAGTTGTAGTATAGTTTAGTTTAGTGTCCCAAATGCTTTCTAACAGCCCCAGACCAGCTATAGTTAGATAGCCGCACCTGAATAGACAGGATGTGCCAGCGCGGGGAGAGCCGAGCCAAGGGTATGGGGGCTGTACATGATGGTTCATGTACTTACCCGGATGGTGTACAGATCACACGGGACTTAAATGGCACTGGATGAATGATCGGGCTAGGTGTAGGGAGACCGAACCTAGTTGAATCCCATACAGGAATGTGTGCTTTGTTTAAGGTGGTAAAAGGATAACCCCTCGGCCTTAATCAAAAGTGAAATCATGGCAGAATGTGATGCCAATCCAATATTGAGCAGTAGAAAAACAAACTGGAGTTTGTGTTGTCTTTGTCAGAAGGACAAAAGAGGTGAGCACTTGACATCACCTCCAAGTCATCATGTCCTAGACCATGATGGGTACACAATGCTGGCAAGGAACATTCCCATGTTCAGTGAAATTAATGAAATGCCACTGATAATGGATCCAGCAAGGCTGGATGAAGGTGATGGCATAGAGGCCACTCTCAGGAAAAATGCAGCAAAATACCATGTGAACTGTCGCTTGTTGTTTAACAACACTAAACTGGACCGTGCAAGAAAGCGACAATCCAATGACCAGACCAGCAACACTGAGACTAGTCGTGCAAAACTGCGCCAACCAGTCATGACAATGAAGTTTGCATTTTCTGTGAGAAAGTGGCACCTGCATCTGATCTCAGACAGGCTAGTACTAAGGGCCTTGACTTGAAATTGCGTGAATGTGCAGAGATACTTAGTGATGGCAAGCTCCTTGCTAAGTTGACTGGTGGGGATGTCATTGCACAGGAGTTTAAGTATCACCATGCCTGTCTTTGTGCCCTCTACAACAGAAAAAGGTCCTACCTGAGGAGCCTTGAGAAAGACCAAGGTAGCACTGAGTCAGAATCAGATGTGTATCCACTAGTTCTGTCAGAACTGATGACATACATTGTTGAAAACAACCTTTGTTCAGATGATCCAGTCACATTTCGGCTGGCAGATATTTGCCACCTCTACCAACGTCTGGAACAATTAGGTGTAGAGTCATCAAGTGTAAATTCCACGAGACTCAAAGACAAACTTCTGGCAGAAATTCCAGAACTTGAGGCTCATAAATCTGGCAGAGATGTATTACTTGCATTTCAAAAGGATGTGGGAAAAGCACTTGCTCAATCATCTGATCTTTCAGAGGCAGTTATCATTGCTAAAGCAGCAAATATTCTCAGAAAGTCTATACTTGATCATCAGTCACGGTTTGATGGCACATTTTCTGAGGCTTGTGTACGAAATTCTGTGCCTCCTCTCCTGCTCCAGTTTGTAGGGATGGTTGAGCATGGGGCTGACATCAAGTCACAGTTACAATTTGGAGCATCAAAGTCAGACCAGGCCATTGCACAGCTCATGCAGTTCAACTGCTACTCCCGATACAAAGAGGGAGCAAAAACTCATAGACACTCCAAAGACAGAGAAACACCATTCCCAGTCTACATGGGACTCTCAGTCTATGCCAAAACCAGGAAGAGAAACCTGGTTGAAATGCTACATCAGTATGGCCTCAGTATCTCTTATGACAGAGTACTGGAGGTCTCTGCACAGTTAGAGATGCCACAGTTAGCAAATATGTGGAGGAGAGTGTGGTCTGTCCCCAGTACTGCGAAAAGGGTTGTTCACCACTGCAGTGATGGACAACATCGACCACAACCCATCTGCAACTACTGCCACTACCTCCTTCCATGGAACTAGCATCTCCATATTTCAGCACCCCACCAAGGAGAACACTGGACAGGAAAGACAGCAACTAAAGTTTGCACCTGAGAAAGTGAGGTCGGTGCCTGAATTGCCGGACACATTCACAAACATCTCACCAGCTTCCTTTCAAACAAAGAACCCTGTGCCACCAAACACTGCAATACCAAAGCCACCCACAGATATCTTGGGGCCACAGCTTGCACTGGAGTATCAGTGGCTAGACAAGGTCATAGTCACCCAGGAAATAGATGATGCAGTGAATCTGACGTGGTCAGCTCATCACGCTTCAATGAAGAGAAGCCCAGAATTTGAAGTAACCATAACTTCATTGCTTCCTCTCCTGCGTGATCAGGCTCATTCTGTTGCTACGATCAAACACGTGATGCAGAAAGTGCAGGATGTCACTGATTTTCTGAACCCTGGCCAGATACCCATAATCACAGCTGATCAGCCAATCTATGCCGTAGCAAAGCAGGTGCAGTGGCAGTGGCCTGATCAGTATGGCGAAGACAAGTATCTGGTAATGTTTGGTGGTCTGCACATTGAGATGGCAGCAATGACATCTCTTGGTACTCTTCTTCATGGCAGTGGTTGGACAGGAGCTCTGGTGGAGGCAGGAGTTGCTTCATCTGGAACTGCAGAATCCTTCCTGTCAGCTGCAAGTGTAACCAGGACACGGCAGATGCACCAGGTTACAGCCTCTAGTTTGTACAAACTCCTGAGGACAGCATACACTGACTACTGTGCTGAGAAAGCAAACAACAATGAGCAGGCATTAGAGTTTGAGGAGTGGTGTGACCTTCAAGACAGCAGAGTCCACAGTTCCACTTCTGGCACATGGTGTTGTCTATGGAACTTGTGATATTCCTACTGATCAGGTCCTTCCGTGAGGCCAATTTTGTCCTCTACTGCCAGGCATTGCATGAGCTGATACCCTACTTCTTTTCCAACAATAATACAAACTATGCTCGTTGGCTGCCTATTCACCTCAGGGACATGCTTACCCTAGAGAGTTCACACCCAGAGTTGCACAAGGAGTTCAAGGCTGGCAACTTTGTTGTGCACAAGACCAGTCGCCAGTTCTCAGCAATGGCTCTTGACCAAGCTCATGAGCAGACCAATGCCTTTATAAAGGCTGATGGCGGAGCCATTGGGCTGACTGAAGATCCGTCAGCACTCAGAAGATGGATGGTGGCTGGCCCAGAGATCATCCGCTTGGTGTCTGCATACGAAACAGAGGTTCAAAGTAAGGAGTCTAATGAGCAGACAACACACCATGAACAAACACCTCATGCGCAGAAGACATTCTTGGAGAGAGTCAGCAAGCTGTCATTGGCTTTGCAACACTTGGGAAGTCCTTTTCAGGAAGAGAGCCAGGATCTGTATTCCATTGACAACAAAGACATTGCCCACCCCAGCTCAGCAGAACTTCTACAGACACACCTTGACAGAGGCCGCACTAAATTTCAGAAGTTTTCAGACTCTTTGGCAAACAATGCAGTCTCCTTCTATGAGCCGATAAAGAAGAACAGAACTGACTTCTTCAGGCAAGAAGCTGCTCCTGTAGAACAGTCAAAGCAGAAACTTCTGAAGGAGGATTGCCAGCTTTTCTCAAAGCTATTTATATCCTGTCAGAGCCGTGAATGTGATCTGCAGGAATTCTTCCAGCACGAGAATCAAACATTCCCAGCTTCCCTTAGTGAGGGTGGTAGGCTGTACACATGCCAGAAGTCTCAGCTGACCTCGGTCCTGGAGAGTCATGTTACACTAGAAGACAAAGAACCAAAGACTGATGTCCTCATTGTAGATGGATCAGCTTTGGTCCATGCCTTGCCACCAAAGAAAGGAAAGACCTTTGAGGGCTATGCACTTTGCGACTTCTTGCCTGTGATACAATCCTATAGCAGCAAGTACACATCATCACATCTTGTATTTGATGTATACAATACATCCAGCCTCAAAGCTGAGACCAGGCTCCAACGTGGTCAAGGAGGAAGGCGCAAGGTGACAGACAAGAACACAATTCCATCCAACTGGCGCAATTTCCTAAGACACGATGCCAACAAGACAGAGTTGTTCCAGTTCCTGGCAGACAAAGTTGCCCAGATGTCTGCCACAAATGTTGTCATTGCCACGAAAGGGTCTGCTGTCCTCAGCACTCATGAGGCTAGTCTTCAGGGACTGGAAAAGTGCTCTCATGAGGAAGCTGACACCCGCATCTTTCTCCATGCCAAATATGCCACAGAACATGGAGCCAAGACCATCACGGTTAAAGCAAATGACACAGATGTTCTTGTCGTTGCAGTCAGTGCTTTCTCCACTCTCCACAATCTAGGGCTAGAGAAGCTATGGGTGGCATTTGGCCAAGGCCAGAGCCTGCGCTGGATTGCTGTGCATGACCTGTGCAACTCTCTGGGCCAGGAGAAGGTGAATGGCATGCTCTTCTTCCATGCGTTCACAGGCTGTGATACAGTGTCAGCCTTCCGGAGCAAGGGCAAGAAGACCGCCTGGCAGACATGGAACATCTTTCCAGAGGCCTCCACTGTGTTCTCCAAACTGAGTCACTACCCTCTCAGAGTGGAAGAGAGTGACCTGAAGGTCCTGGAGAGGTTTGTCATACTTATGTATGAAAGATCCAGCACTGCTGGCACTGTGGATGAGGCTAGACTTGATATGTTTGCCAGAAAACAAAGGGCATATGAGGCCATTCCACCAACCAGGGAGCTCTCCTCCAACACACCAAGCGTGCTGCGTGATTTCAGGCTGGTTGTGTGTGGGGGCAGGCCACCCAGTGTCAGCCACAGCCAGAGAACCCTGCTGAGTGGGGATGGCAAAAGTCTGGTGAAGCATGGCAAGTCCTCTGGACAACCAACTCGCCCTTAGCCAAGAGTTGCCAACAGCTTACCAAATGTGGATGCAAAGCAGGCTGTCGGGAAAGGTGCAAGTGCTACAAGCTGGGTCTTCCTGCACAGCTCTGTGCACTTGCAAATGTGAAGTCTAGATAAATATTGCCCTCTCTTCAGTAGATAATCTAGCTAGAGCATCCAACGTGTCATGCTATGCCTACCTTCTTATCCTCGAATTTTTCAAAGGTGTAGGTTGAGAGACCTATACATAGATTGGTTATGCTTAGTCCGTATTTCTCTTCTTTTTCTTTTTATGGTTACAGTCTTAGACACAATGTTGTATGTGACCATACCATTACTATTTCAGTTGAAAATAGCATATTAGTTAAACTGTCTGATCACATGAATATACCATTAAATAAAAAAGATCAGTTGGTCTCTATGTCTGCTAGCGCTGTGGATAGAAAAAAAACTTTTATGGCAACCATTTTTGTACGCCATCTTGGTTACAATTCATTTAGTAAGGGTTTTCAATAAAATGTGTGGTATGGAACATTTTTATAACCTAAAAGTCGAGGTTTAAAAAAAAAAACTGGCATATTCCATCCAATAGATGCTCCCAAACCAGTGAATCTCAACATAGATGGCGGCCATTTTGAAAAATAGCCGCCATCTTGGATTTTCAGGTGGCCAGCGCCCTTTTCTAAGAGAGCGTAGTCTTAGGAATGTTTGTGCCAAATTTCATGCTTGTTTCACTATCTGAACGATTTTTACAGCAATCTGCTGCACTACTGTAAGAGGTAATTTTCTCTTATCTGTGGTAGAGAGCATAGAGGAGGTAGTTTTGAGTTCCCTGGGGTAAAAAAACCTGGAAGAGTTAATTTTCACCTTTTTTGCATAAAGTACCTGGGATAAAGAGCCTGGAAGCGACGGTATTCACTTTTATAAGAGATAAAGCTGTGAATGGAAAGTTTTTCTTCTACAGGGTAAAGTGCCTGGAAGAGGTAGATTTTGCTTCTCTGTGGTAAAGATTCTAAAAGAAGTAGCTTTCACTTCCCTTTGGTTAAGAACTTGGAGGAGGTAATCTTTGCTTTTCTTGGGTAAAGTGACTGGAAGAAGTAGTTTTTGCTTCCATGGGATAAAGTGTCTGAAAGGAGTTTCTACTCCGCTGGGGTGAAGAATTTGGAAAGATAATTTTCACTCCTTTGGGGTAAATAACTTGGAAGAGGTAGTTTTTACCGTACTGGGGTTCTGAATAAGCTGTTATCTCTGTGGAGTAATGACCCTGGAACAATTAGTTTTCCATTTGGGTTAAAACACTTGGGACAGCTTTTCTTTCTTTGGGGTAGAGAACCTGGGAAAGGTAGCTTTTACTTATCTTGTATAAAGAAAAGTTGGTAAGTTTTGCTTTCTGTGGTTATAAGCCAGGAAGAGGTAGATTATGCTTCTCTGAAGTAAAGAACTGGAGATAATTTGCACTTCTCTGGAGTAAAGAGGCTGGGGGAGATTTTTTTTTAGTTCATCAGGTGATAAAGAATCTGGAATAGGTAGTGTTTACTTCTCAGAAAAATTAGTTTTCTCTATGGTTTAAAAAGCCTGAATTAGTTTTGCTTCTTTGGGGCAAAGAGTTTGGAAGAGGCAGTTTTTGCTTCCTGTAGGGTATAGAACCTCGAAGAAGCAGTTTAAACTTATTTGGATTTAAGAGCTTAGGAGAGATAATTTCTGTTTCCCTTGGCTAAAGAGCCTGAAAGTGATCATTTCCGCTTGTCGGGTGTAAAGAGTAAGAAGAAGAGTTTCTGCCTCCTTTGGGTAAAGAGCTTTTAAAGAGCCTGGATGAGGCAGTCTTCACATCTCATTGGTAAAGATCATGGAAGATAGTTTTTGCATCTCTGAGGTAAAGATCCTGTGTAAGGTAAGTTTTGTTTCTCAGAGAAGTTTTCACTTCTCTGATGTAAACCTTGAGGTATTTTTTACTTCACGGGTATGAAACCATTTATCAGATATTCATGAAATAGACTCTTCCTTTTTGTACTCTCTCTCTCTCTCTCTCTCTCTCTCTCTCTCTCTCTCTCTCTCTCTCTCTCTCTCTCTCTCTCTCTCGTTCCTTAGCCGCTACCGCGACTCTCTCTCTCTCTCTCATAGAAAAGCGAGTGAGTAACCCTTCCCTTTCCATTGCTTGGTTCTCATCTAATCAACCGTACTCTGACATAAGCGAATCACCTGCTGTCAGACTGTCCGCGCTCAAGGACTGATGTTGAATACAATAAATTTTGAAGATGACTGTTGCTAATTGCTGGTTATCTCCCCCCTCATTCGTACTCCATATTCAAAAGCTTTTAGTTTTTCTTTTATTTTTAACATTGCTCATTGCTTTCCTCTTACCTTCGTACAAGTTTGTGTAATCGTGATGCATGACGCCTCTAGAATATCTATTTTTCCGTATTTCTGCCTTTACTTCTTTCTACTTGCCATTTTTAAAGCTCACTCCGTGTGTGCTTCACTTGTACTTTGCATATTATAACACTGAGTTACTCATCTCTTGAATATGTATGAGGTTACATAACATTGCATCTAGTCCGCACTTGAGTGGATGAACAACAACAATTGAGAAACATGGATGACACATAAAATCCCCTGTCCAGTAACTTGTGACAGACACTGGGGTCTGATGTCTTCGGTAATGCATCCCAGTGATACCCAATACAATGCCCGAAACTGAAGAACGATTTTTCTAGCTGTGTCTTCCTTCATTGCTGTTGATCTTTCCTCACCCAGAAGTAGTCCTGCCTCGACTTTATGTTGATCTGATTACAACACCAATTATAATAACATCGATATTATCATCCTTACGATTAAAATCGGCGACAGTACCTTACAGCTATATGCTCCCATGCTGTAATGTAATAAAGTGCATTTCTCAACTTTTATCTATTTGTACATTTGTTACGTGCTTACTTTTGCTTATTAATTTCTTTTCATATAAATCCCTTTCCTCGTTTCCTGGGCTTAGTTTTTTCCTCTCTTTTTTTTTTTATCCTACTTTGGGGCTGGTGATTTTTTTTTTTTATCCTACTTTGGGGCTGGTGATTACTGGAATGGATGACCAACGTGGAGTGCCAGACACCGTTGGAATGTTAGCGTCTAGTGCATTCTGGAGACAACCTCCTTATTGAGGAAGTGGCTTGTATATGTATGTATATATGTTTTTGTATGAATGTATATTTGTATGTATATTATATATATATGAGATTTTTAGGCGTTATTTTTCCCTAGGTCACATTCTAAAAAAAAAAAAAAAGCACTAGCCATGGACAATTCTAATGTGGCGGCCAATTTTTAAGTCGGCTGCTGTTTTTTGATTGGTTACATTTTGGTGTCAATTTACTGATTTATTTTTCAAAGACTTTGTGGTTTGCAGGTCAAGGACCATTTCATAGGATAAAAGCCATTTTGCCACCCACCATTAACAATCCTTTTTAGGGGCCACATTTGAATATACTTTACAATATACCAGTGCTAAGCATCTTCTGCAACTCTCCCAATCCCTTTCAATCACAATATTTAGTCTTACAACAGTAGTCTTTGTGATCCAGTTTTGGCTGCTTCTTGGTAGCCTGGGAACATAAAATAAGCTTATTATTTGGTGCATAAGCTGATTTGGTGGCCTAACATAAAAATGTTATGCTCCCAGACTACCTAGAAGCAACCAAAACTGGGTCACAAAGACTACTGTTGTAAGGCTAAAAATTGCTATTAAAAGGGATTGCAAGAGTTGCAGAAGATGCCTAGCATAGATATTCTGTACAGTATGTTCAAATGTAGCCCCTGAAAGGGATTGCTAATGCCGGGTGGCAGTGGCAGACTTGGGGTTCAGTGTTAGCTAAACACCAGGTTTAGTATCTCAAAAGCTGTCCACTGTGCCCCTAAGCCCCTGAGATATTAGCTAGCTGCACCTAATTGACAGATTGTGCTAGCACAGTAGAGCCAAGCCAAGAATAAGTGGAGTTTTGAAGGTTGTCCAAATAGTATACAGATAGCACAGGATTTAAATCACATGGAATGAATAATCTGATTATATGTAAGGCAACTACATAAACTCAACAGTATACCATACAGCAAAGTAAACATAAGGAAATATGACACATGAACCTTTGTCATGTGTCATATTAGAGACTTGGATATGGATGCAGACACAAAATGGCTGAAAAAATGCTTCCTTTGTCAGGAGAGCAAAGACCATAAAATGCTAATTTCACCATTTATTTAATTTCAAGTGAAACAAGGCTATGCTGGTTACAGTAACATTGCAAAAAAGAAGGTACCATGACTTATGCCTCAAAGATATTCCAGGCTAAGCGAAGCTGGAGCTATAGAAACCAAACTGATACAAAATACAGTAAGATATACAATAGCTGCAAACTGCTGTTCAGTAACACCAGGCTAGAAAGGGCACAAAGGAGGAATATTAGTCCAAGTTCATCCCGTGGCACAGATCTTAACTGTGGCAAGAGACAAAGAATCTCAGATGCTCTAAAAGAATGTTTTCTATTTGAGCAAGAAGTTAAAATGTAAAATTAAGGAAACCAGTGACTATTTATATGAATGAAAGCTTCATTGAATGTGCCAAGACTCTAAACCATGAAAGTTCCTTGCGAAGCTAAGTGCTGATGATGATGTTTCCTAGTGCATGGACACATTTCAGAAAGATAACATCTTAATTCAGTCAAGCAAGAGGAGAGTTATAACATTTTAAGATTAAGATTTATACCCTGCAGCATTTTCCAAATTTGTGATGTGTATCATGTAAAAGTACCTATTACAGTACATAATTGGGTCCTGATCTAGCCTCATTGAGCAAATAATGCTTACAACAGTTTGGTTTGGTTCCCCAGATGCCTTCTCTTAAAGGGTAATGAAACAGTGATTCACTAGGATTCCTGAGCTTGAAGCCACAACAACAAACATGATGCTCTTTTAGCAATGAAAAAGAATGTAGTTTAGTTTTCTTGGATGTTTGCAAATTCAGTGAATTGGAAAAGAAGCTGTTCCACCAGTGCTACTTCAGTTCTTGAACACGGCACATCTCAGAAATAGTGTAGTAAATCAGAATTTGCTATAACACAACTGCAATACAACTGATACATAAAGCATAGGGAAGGATAAAAAAAAAACAGGCATTCAGAAGACTGCAAAATGCCATGTGAAGTGTATTTTGGAATAAAAGTATTTGCCAAGAAAAAAAAAGAGAATTAATTGACAAGCTTCCTGAGGTTGTAATAATGAGCATATCAGATGACAGTGTTGGAAATATCCAGCCAACTGAATAAAACTTGTAAACCAATTTATGAAACATGTATAATTTTTTTACAGTGTTACAGCATTTCATTACTCAAGTTCAGATAACAGGGAAGTACATACCTCTCTAAAGATTGCAGACAGTAAGAAAAAAAAGTTCCCAAGCTTCATGAACCATACACCATTATCATCAGCATTTTTCAGTACAGTAATGAAATACCATTATCAGAATAAAGTATTTCCAAAGAAACTTCAGACTCCACTGAGAATGGTTAGGAAAAGCTCATGGTACCAAGACATAAATAATATATCCTACATAACATGGCCAGCCTATCACGCATGATATGATACCCGTATCACATCTTTGCTGTTTCACCATTCAGTATTCCACAAAGTAGTATTCTTAAACCCCAGATAAATCATGGCTCTACATACTGGCTAAACAATGCAGTAGCACTGGCCAGATGAATGTGGAGCAATTAAGTCATGATCATGTTTGGTGGAACACATATCAAGATGATATCCGTAAATCTATTTGGTCAATTCAAGAAGACAGTAGGCAAAAAAGTGCTCCTGCTGAAACTGGTGTAGCCTCTTCTGGCACAGCAGATCTATTTCTGTCAGCTACCAAAGTCATTAAAACTCATCAGATACAACTGGTCATAGCATGCTGTTTATTTTAACTTATGAAGAAGGCTGCAATCTTGCTGAACAGTCTGACAATTATGAGAGTGCCATCACCAAGCAGTTCATTTTCGCAGTGATACGAGCATATAGAGAAGGAAATTTCATATTGTATCATGAATCACTGTCTGAATTGGTAACCTACTTTGTCAACAACAGTGTCAATCATTATCTTTGAAATGTGACATACCTGGAGAATTTCATTAAGGAAATTAATTTGTTGTTCACAAATTCCACAACCAAAATAATGCAGTTGTGAGAGGGTGCGAAAGAAAGAGCAGGAAGACAAGTACTGCTAGTTTACTGAGGAAGCGACCAGCTTATAAAGCAGTGTGTGGACGTCGGCGTATACAGGGACGTCAGTACAAAATTTACAAGTGACCCAAGGTCAAAACTATTTCTCTACACAAAACAGGACAGGTACATATACATAACAGGATGATTAACAACAGTTGATTAGACACAAAAAATACTCTGACACACATACTATGTATAGGGGCAAATGAACAGGTAATAAATCTACAAATCACAATAATGATAATAAGGCTGAGTACTGCGACCTCGGGTCAGCTGTGAAGGCACCGTAGAAAAGGGCAGGTTAATTATAGAGAACCCGTTGAGCGGGGACTTTACAATACTCCCCCCCCCCAACAAGACGTAGGTAACATCTGATCAAAGCAGGTATCTGCTGGGGCGGTGGAGGGGGCCGCGCCTTCTCGATGTCAGCTAAGGGGTGCATTCGACTTCTCCGGTGCCCTGCGGATGGGAGGTTTGGGTTGCTCTCCTGCCTAGACCCGGGACCTTCCGGGGGTGCCCACAAGGTTTTCTTGCAGGGGAGGGCAGGCTGAAGGGGCGCTGCTTCCTGCGGGGCTTTGGGAAGTGCCCCCAACTTCTTCCTCCAGGAATGCGGGCTTGAGGCAGTCTACTGACACCCAGTCGTCCTTCCTGTGGATGGCCACCCGGAATTCCTTTTTGTTTCTTTCCAGCACGAGGAAAGGCCCCCTGTAGGGCCTGGTTAAGGGTGGACGAACAGCATCGTTCCTGAAGAAGACGTGGGTGGCGGAGGATAGACTGGGAGGCATGAAGGGTGACGTCCTGTCGGTATATGTCCACCAGCAGGGGGCGAACTTCCCAGCCCTGTCTTTGAGCTTCTGTGTTGCTAGGTCGTCCCGGTCGTCCGTGATGAGTTCGCCTGGGACTACAAGGGACTCCCCGTAAACCTCTTCTGCTCTGGGGCGGTCCTCACCCCGAAGAGGACCCAGGGCAGCTGGTACTTCCAGTTGTCGGTGGTGCAACGAGCCGTGAGGGATGCCTTCAGGGACCTGTGGAACCTCTCCACCATTCCATTGGCTGCGGGGTTGTAGGCGGTGGTGCTGTGGTGAGTGGTCCCCAGCAGGCATGCCAGGGCGGTCCACAGCTCGGACAGCAGGGTGGACCCCTGTCTGTGGTTATATGGTCCGGGACACCGAACCGGCTGATCCAGCTGGAGAGGAGGGTCTCAGCTCATGCACTGGAGGTAGCTTCTTCCATGGGCGTTGCTTCAGGCCACTTGGTGGAGCGGTCAACGACTGTTAGAAGGTACCTGGCTCCTCCTGATGGAGGAAGAGAACCCACTACGTCGACGTGGATGTGCCCAAAATGTCTCTCCGGCTGAGGAAAGTCGCCCACCCCCAATTCGGTGTGCCGCCCTACTTTGCTGGCCTGGCACTGTATGCACTGCCTTGCCCAGGCCGTTGCGTCCTTCTGTGTGCCGTGCCAGACAAACTTCTCTGCCAGTAGCCTGGCCATCGTCCTACTGGAGGGGTGGGACAGTCCGTGGATGACGTCAAAGACCAGCCGACGACGGGAGACGGGCACTAGTGGGCGGGGGCAGCCAGTGCTTACGTTGCTCAGCAGTGTTGGCCCCCCAGGGGCTAGGGGCACGTCCTTTCACTTCAGCGACATGATGGTAGTGCGGTAAGGTGGAGTCTCTGGGTCGGCGGCCTGTTCCCAGGCGAGATCCTCATAGTCGATCCCGAGCTGCACTGCGTTGATTTCAATCCTCGAGAGGGAGTCGGCTACTGGGTTCTTCCTGCCAGGGAGGTACTTGATGGTGTAGGTGAACTCCGCGATGGCTGCGAGGTGCTGCTGCTGCCTGGAGGACCATGCATCCCCCAGCTTTGTGAAGGCATGGACCAGCAGCTGGTGGTCCGTCCAAACTGTGAAGGGCATACCTTCCAGGAGGAATTTGAAGTGGCGCACCGCCTGGTACACTGCGAAGAGTTCCCTGTTGAAGGTGCTGTAGTGGGACTAGGTGGGGCTGAGCTTCCTGCTGAAAAAGGCAACGGGCTGAGGGGCTCCGTTGATGACCTGTTCCAGGACGGCCCCACAGGCGACGTTGCTGGCATCCGTTGTTAGCTGGAGGGGGGGCGCTGGGGTCCTGGTGGGCCAAGGTTGTTGCCTTGGCGAGGGCGGCCTTCGTTAGGGAGAAGGCCCATTGCTGGTCGGGGCCCCACACTAAGGTCTTCGGATGGCCCTTGAGGATCTCCGTCAGGGGGGCCATGGTGTGCACGACCCTGGGGATGAACCTCCTGTAGTAGTTGACCATCCCGAGGAATTCTTGTGCGCCCTTGACGGAGATATTGGTGGGGAACCTGACGATAGCCTCGACTTTCGATGCAACTGGGCGGACGCCTCCTGGGGATATCTCGTGGCCCAGGAATTCAACCCTATCGACACCGAAGGTGCACTTGTCGAACCTGATGACGAGGCCATTCTCCTGCAGGCACTGCAGGTCCTTCTGGATGTGTCGAAGGTGTTCCCTGTGGGACCTGGAAAAAATTAGGATATTATCGACGTAGCAGACGCAGAAGTTCATCCCCCCCCCCCCAGGATGCTGTCCATCAGTCTCTGGAAGGTTGCGACTGCATTCCTCAGGCTGAAGGTGGAGAAGGCGAAGACATAGGACCCGAAGGGCCTGATGATGGCGGTTTTGGGGATGTCTTCTGGAGCTACTGGTACCTGGAAATATGATTTTAAAAGATCGAGTTTTGAAAATATTTTGGCCCCGTGCATGTTTGGTAGAGGGTAGTGGTCCGGTTCTGTAGCAAGGTTGAGCCACCTGTAGTCGCTGCAGGGTCTCCAGGAACCATCCATTTTCTGCACCATGTGAAGGGGGGAGGCCCATGGGCTGGGGGCCTTCCTGCATATGCCCACATGCTCCATCTCGTCGAAGACCTTCTTGGCCTCCTGAAGGTGCTGTGGGGGAAGCCTCCGGAACTTTGCGTGCATCAGGGGTCCCTAGTCTTGATGTGATGATATATCCCGTGTTTGGCGGGATCCCCGGGCACCTGACGAAGCTCTGGTCTGAATACCTCTGGGAATTCCTTCAGGGGGGAGGCGTATTGGTGGTGAGTGACGGAACAGACTGTGGGCACCCTGGGGCCCAGCAACAGGGGCAGGAACTGGCAGGACTCAGTGTCCAGCAGGCGTTTGCAGCTGACATCGACTGCCAGTCCGAAATGGGTGAGGAAGTCCGCACCCAGGAGCGGGGTCCTAACGTCCGCGACGATGACGTTCCATTTGTATCTCCGGCCCAGGATGGAGACCGACAGGAGCCTGGTGCCATAGGAGAGGTTGGGGGACCCGTTGGCGGCCGTCAGGGAAGCAGCCAGGTCTGGCGGGCGTCTGCGGTCCTTTCTGGGAGCTGGGAACACTGACCACATTGCCCCAGTGTCGATCAGCATCATCCTGCCGGAGACAGTGTCACAGAAGTAGAAGCCTACTGGTGCGGGGCTCCTGGGTGTTTGGGTGCTGCTGCCATGGCAGCCTGTGAGGGTGGCCACCGCCTCCCCCATTTTTTGGATGGGTGAAAAGGCAGGGAGCTTCGCAATTCCAGGCCTCTTTGTCAAACCTCTGGTGGTAGTAGCAAAGCCCCGGCCTTTCACTCCTCTGGTGGTGGGGTGGCCGCCTCCTGGCAACGACATTGATGCATTCTGTGGCGGGGTCCTCCAGCTGGAGGCAGTTGATGGAGTGTACGGGCGTGGATGCACGCTTCGCCGCCCTCGTGGGGTCAGTCAGCTGCTGCGCAGTCCTTATCAGGTCCTCGACCGGCAGGGTGTAAGGCCCCATAATCTGTCCACGAACCTCCGGGAGTAGCTGCCGCAGGAGGATCTCCCTCGACAGGCTAATTTCTTTGTGCCTGCTCTGTCCATCTCAGGGAGGAGGAGGAGGTCCTGGAAGGCATGCCACATCTCCAGTAGGTTCGTGTCCTGCTGGGGGTTGATGGCGAGGTCGAGGGCGCGGGCGGCCCTCTCGGTGACCGGCAGGGAGCAGGTCTCGATGAGAGTGGCCTTTAATTCTTGGAAGGTGGCAGGGCTTGTGATTGACGTCACCCACGGGGCGAACTTTCTGTATATCTCCTCCGGTAGGGTGTTGATAGCGATGTCCGCCTTCAACACCTTGTCAGTCAGGCCTGCCACCCTGAATTACCCCTCGACCCTGTAGAGCCAAGACGCTGGGTTCTGATGGGTGAACGGCGGCAGCTTTATGCTGAGGGCAGCCCTCGTTTGGTCCGTCAGGAGGGGCATCACGCGGGGAGCGGGTACCAGCATGGAGGAGCGCGCGGGTTTTGGCGTGGAGGAGAGCTCGAGGGGGTTGCACGAGGGAGACATCTGCTTCCGACAAGTTCGTGGTTATTTGTATGTGGGAGGGAATGTCTGCATCCATGCTCATTCCACACTCTCACTTGGAGTGTAAGGGAACACTCGCGTCAATACATACTTGAGAGCGTGCTGTGTGGGTCCGCTAATGATGCCGGTGGTTTGCCGACGAGGGTCGGTAACGCCCGAATGCTTTGTTAGAGCACCGTAGTTAGTCCGTTATGGTGTGGGGTGGTTCATCGGGCCAAGACTAAGTCGCCGTTTGGGTCTGTTAATGGCTCCAGGAACCATTCCAGGAGTCACCACTGTGAGAGGGTGCGAAAGAAAGAGCAGGAAGACAAGTACTGCTAGTTTATTGAGGAAGCGACCGGCTTGTAAAGCGGCGTGCGGACATCAGCATATGCACGGACGTCAGTACAAAATTTACAAGTGACCCGAGGTCAAAACTATTTCTACACAAAACAGGACAGGTACATATACATAACAGGATGATTAACAACGGTTGATTAGACACAAAAAATACTCTGACACACATACTATGTATAAGGGCAAATGAACAGGTAATAAATGTACAAATTACAATAATGATAATAAGGCTGAGTACTGCGACCTTGGGTCAGCTGTGAAGGCACAGTAGAAAACAGGAGGTTCATCATAGAGAACCCATTGAGTGGGGACTTTACACAGTCATCAAAGGATGAGTAAGCTACCAGTCTGACATGGGTTTCATCAGCTCTTCGAAGGTAGATGGTGGTTGGACTAGAAATAAGACAATTTATAGCAAACTATGAAACCATTCAGATATAAAGGAAGACAGTCGTCACAAAGAAGTCAATAAAAGCTCATAATTGTATTCTTTGAAAAAGTACAACATCTAACCATAATTCCAGAAGGAATAAGCAGTCAGTTTGCACAGGAGACAGAGGCCTCCTCACTCATGACACAAGGGATATAGCAGATCCCTCTGCTGTTCAACTAATTGCAGTGCATCATTAGGGAGGGAGAGAACAGTTCAACACACATTTTGATAAACTACTGTATTATTCAAAAACAATAATGCAGACTTCTTTAAAATTTAGCATGAGTTATCCAACCAGTCTATGAATAAATTTCTTAAGGAATATTGGCCATTGTTTCATGGCTTGCAATCTAATTTACTACCAAACCAGGGGTTGTGACCTACAAGAACTTTTTTAACATGAAAACCAGTATTTCCCTTTTCACTTGGCAAGAAGGGTAAACTGCATACATGTAGTATGTCAAATCAGATGAATATGCTACAGGCTATATGAACCTTCCAGAACAAATTAAGAACTACATGGTGATTGTAAATGGAGCATCACTAATGAATGCAGTAACACCAAAATCACTGAATGGGTTTGAAAAATACACTATGAAGGACATTCCCCCTAAAGTGGAATATTACTGTGAAATCATAATGAAAATTATATTTTTTTCTGTGTACTATAAGGCCAGTCTTTAGTCTGAAACTGATCTTTAATTAGGAAAATCCAAGTAGTGGAAGTCTCAGAAAAAAGTAAAACCTTGTCAGACTGCAGTGTTGCTGATGAAGTAGGTTAAGTAACTTCAAGAAATGCAGTCATTGTGGCAGAGCATGAAAGTGCCCTAAGAGGTGCCAGTTACACCAACAACAGCCTGGAAGAGTTAGCTTCTTTTACTCATCATGAAACCAATGCATAAACATTCTTACATGACCAGATTGCAGTTGGGGAGAGCTACAAGACTATTAATTGGCTCAAATGACACAGACATTGTATTAGTTGCCATATCCCTGATGCCTTGCCTTTCATTATAGCAATAAGCCAGGAGAAAATATAGGGTGTACTTGGCATATGGAGCACACTCGATGGATTCATATCTATGATGTTGTTTCTGCTATAGGACTAGAGAATGCTAAAGTAAGGTTGCTGTTCCACATTTTCACTGAATGTGATGTTGTATCAGAGGAGAAAGGAGACTCCATACTCGTGACATAAGGGACATAGCAGATCCCTCTGCTGCTCAACTGACTGCAATGCATTATTAGGGAGGGAGAAAACAGATCACAGCACGTTTTGATAAACTACAGTAATATTCAATAAGAATAATGCAGAGTTCTTTAAAATTTGGCCTAACTCAACCAGCCAGTATGTGAATAAATTTCTTAAATTTCATGGCTTGTAATCTGCTACCAAACCAGGTGTGACCTACATAAGCTTTTTAAACATGATAACAAGTCTTGTCCTTTTCATCTTGCAAGAAGGGTAAACCACCACATACATGCACTATTAAATTAGGTCATCATGCTACAGGCTATATGAGGTTTCCATAGATAAAACCAGAACCTTATATGGTGATTGTGAATGGAACATCACTGATTAATACAGCAACACCAAAACCAATAAAGCAGTCTAAAACATATGCTTTTAAGGACATCCCTCCTAAAGTGGAACACTAAAGTGGAATCACAAGAGGAGGGATCAGGTGTCTAGTCTGAAGTCTGTAGCAAGATCTAAATGAGGAAAATCTAGTTAGAGGAAGTCTCAGAAAAAAGTAAAACATTGTCAGACTGAAGGAAGCTTACTCAGAGACACCATCAACAAAACAGAACTATACTAATTCCTTCCTTATGCAGTAGCTAAAATGACTACAAGAAATGCAATCATAGAGGCAGAGGATGAAAAGATTCCCAAATGTTCCAGTTACACCAACATCAGCCTGGAAGAGTTGACTTCTTGTACATATGTTGAAGCTGTTGCATTAATATTCTTATATGCCCAGCATGCATTTGGGAGGGCTACAATACTATTAATTGATTCTAATGGCACAGGCATTATATTAGTTGCCATATCCCTGATGCCTTACCTTTCATCATAGTAATGAGGCCTGGAGAAAATATGGGTCGTAAAAGGCAAAAGGCAACACACTCGATAGATTCCTATCCATCATCTTGTTTCTGCTATAGGACCAGAGAATGCCACAATTATGATGTTCTTCTGCACTTTCACTGGATGTGATGATCTATCAGATTTCGGTGGATAAAGGCATAAAGAAAGTCAGATGTCACGATGAAGTCACTAACAACTCACAAGGTATTCTTTAAAAAAGTACAGCATCTCATCATAGTTACCGAAAGAATAGGCATTCCATTTGCAGAGGAGAAAGCAGCCATCTACACTCATAGCACAAAAGATATATCAGATCCCTAATTGCAATGCATCATTAAAGAGGGAGAAAACTATTCAAAATACACTATGATAAACTACAGTATTATTCAAAAACAAATAATACAGACTTCTTTAAAAATTGGCTTAAGTCAGTCAACCAGTCTGTAAATAAATTTCTTAATGATGATTGGCAACTGTTTTCATGGCTCGCAGTCTAGTGCCAAACCAGGTGTGACCTACAAGAACTTTTTAAACATGAAAACCAGTCTGTCCCTCTTCACTTTGCAAGAAAGGTAAGCTAAGTACATTCACTAAGTCAGATCTAATGAAAATGCTAAAGGCTATATGAGGCTTCTAGAGACAAAGCCAGAACCTGTAAATGGAGCATCACTGATGAATGCAGTAACACCAAAACCACCGAAGGGGTCTGAAAAATATACTATGAAGGACATTCCTCCTAAAGTGGAACATTAAAGTGAAATCACAAGAGAAAAGATCGTGAGTTCTCTGAGGTCTGTAGCAAGATCTAAATGAGGAAAATCCAGTTAGAGGAAGTAATAGAAAAAGTAAAACACTATCAGACTGGAGGAAGCTTTCTCAAAGAAAGCACGCAAAGGATAAAAAATACAGAACTGACGTAAATGGTAAAATGACTACAAGAAATGCAGTCATTGTGGCAGAGGATGAAGAGACCCTCACAGGTGCCAGCTACGCCAACATCAACCTGGAAGAGTTATCTTCTCGTACCCACGATGAAACCAATGCGGAGATATGCTTACATGCCCTGCATGCAGCTGGAGAGGGCTACAAGACTATTAATTGCCTCTAATGACACAGTAATTGTAGTAGTTGCCATATCTTTGATGCCTTATCTTTTATCTTGGAGAAAATGTTGTGGTGTGTTTGGCAAGAGGGAACAGACTTGATGGTTTCCTATCCATGATCTTGTTTCTGCAATAGGACTGGAGACTGCTAAGGCAATGCTATTCTTTCACATTTTCACTGGATGTGATGTTCTATCAGATTTCAGTGGCAAGGGAATAAAAAAGCGTGGCAAACATGAACAGTAAAAAAATTAGTTTCAGCTCTGATACATATTCTGTTGAATTAATGTTTCTGTGCTTAGATTTGATATCAGCTCATCTACTCTCAACGGAGCCTCAGTTATCTTTGTGAAACTCGGACACTAGCTATCTGAAATTGAGGAGTTTGATATACAAGTTCTTGTGAAATACATGGTTCTGACATAACCAATCCAGTATAACTGCTTTTGTAGGTGAGGTAAGGCCTTTTTGCACCTAAGCAGTGGTCATGCAATTTAATCTCACAACACAAATTACACTGAAAGAACAGGTCACGTGAGCTGCCTATCACGCAGGGCACATTTGGAGTCAGCATATCATACATCAACCATCCAAGTAGGGGTGATAGACATAAGGTAACAAGTAGGAAATAAGCTGGGTTACCCTTGAACCTTTCTGAAAAAAACGGACAGAATATGATGGTGGAAGTTGCAAATTCGTAAAAAAATGCACTACACTGTACGCCACTCTGCAGTTGCACTTGCTACAATGAGCTGGGTAGGAAATGAGTTAATACCACATTATACATGTGCATTAATATCCAGTTGCCGAAACAAAAGCAAAAACACCTCTTCAGACATATATGGAACAATATCTAAGTTATATCACTACTATGGGGGGGCCGTCTGGTAGCCATCTTGGAAAATGGCTACCATACTGGAACTTCAAGTAGTGCTTTTTCCTCGAAACTAATATATAATGAATATTTCAACCATATTCAGAGTTGTATCTTATATTGAACAGTTGTATGTGTTATCTACACCACTATCAGGAGTGCAGTTAACATTATCATGTACTGTTCTTCTCAGGATAGTCTGAAAGAAATGTCCAAGCCATCTAAGTCTCCCCTTCATCATTACCTCATCTACACATGAAACACCCGTAATTTCCCTTACGGTCCATTCTCACTCTGCTATGCTATTGGATTCCTAATATTCAAATTAATGCTTTATTCTCTAAACGAGCATCTTTTAGAAATAGTAACTTCAGTTTCCAAGTTTTGTTCAGTCTGCCTATTGTTAGATTTGCCATTTTTAATCTTTCACTATACTCCAACTCAAGGGAACCTGTACTGATTATCAATCTGTCTAGATACTTGAAAGAATCAGCCTAACCCTCATTAATCCTTATTCTATCTCATGTTATTTCACTCCTTAGTTCATACTCTGTCGTCTTTGCCTGTGTATTTCTTAGGTTTATTTCAATTTCATTCCCCCTAGGTATATATTGTATTCAATAAAGCAAGCTTTATAAATCTTGTGAGGTTTTGTTGATTAAAACAGCATCTTCTGCTCGCTGCTGGTCTTTCGAACTTTCTATGGTTAGTCTAATCTAAGTCTTCTCTTCCATCCATGACCATCGTTTCCATTTTAAAACCCGTGAAAAGGGCAGGCGTGAAGTAACGTTCCACATAGCACCCCACTATGTACTGAACAAATTCACGGGATAAAACCCCCATCACCATTAGTTTTACATTTACTTTCTTACATGGATTCTTTCAATTAGCTTTACAAATTTAACGGGAATACTGTAATGATGCAAGACCTTCCATAATATTGGTCTGTGGACATCGTCACATGCCTTCTCGTAATCAACAAAAGTCTTCAGATGAGAATTTTTAAATCCTGTACACTTCTGCACAATAATTATGTCCGAACACAAACATTTGATCTGTGCATCTTCTGCTTTGTTCATCTGTAAGTATTTTATGAAACTTTCTGTAACTTTGTTTATATAAGTGTAATGAATATTTTCAACATGACCGACATATTTTTTTGTGCCTCTATAGTTACCAAATTCATTTAGGTCAATATTCTTTAGTGCCTATATTATGAAGCACTTATCAGTTATAATTCCCCTTGAGCATAAGTTCCTCCCGATGTAGTGTGAATTGGATATAAAACGATATTTGTATAAACACACACACACACACACACACACACACACACACACATACATATATATATATATATATATATATATATATATATATATATATATATATATATATATATATATATATATATATATATATATATATACATGTATATATACATGTGTGTGTCTGTGTATTATGGAGATACACACAATAAAGAGCGCTTCATTTTTAACGTTTTTTGGGATTACGATTTTGTTTTCAATTTCGTTGATCTCTCTCTCTCTCATATACATACATACATATATATATATATATATATATATATATATATATATATATATATATATATATATATATATATATATATATATATATATATATTGTTGCATAGATGTTGACAAGGATTCAGGAGAACTGTCTCCCTCCGCCTCCACTCCCCTCCTCCGCCCCCTTTAATGCTATCGTACCGCGTATTTGACAACTTTTAGTTTCGCTTTTTTCCAATTTTTAGCTAACTGGACATCAAAGTTACCAATTAGAGGTTTGTTAAGGGAACAAAATATAGGCAGATGGACGTAACATAAAAGAATAGTGAATGAAAAATACAAATGAAAAGAAATGTATACATTTAATGTTTGCATGTGAATTATGGGCAAAAAAAAAACAAGATATTTAAACAATAAAACTAGAATTATGCTATCTATAAATAACAGAGAATTTAATAAAAATGATAATTTATGAGCAATAGCAAGATGATCGTGTTAATCAAGGAACCGTAAACAACGCTTACCTTTATCACCGTAATAGAAGTTTTGACAAAATATCGAACCGTGAAACTCAGAAGTCTGCCGCCACTGGCACCCAAGTAACTCACACTAGCGTACTAATTCTTCACTGTGGAATTGATCACGAGTGAGTGTTGGCGGGCTGTCGAACATGCCTTTTGCTTGCGTTCCTATAGTCATGCATGCACTTCAGTGCACGGATACACAAACACACAAACACACACACATATATATATATATATATGTGTGTGTATATATATATATATATATATATATATATATATATATATATATATATATATGTGTGTGTGTGCGTGTGTGTATGTATATATATAGTCTTTTTCGCCGCTTCTAATGCATTGTTTAATACACTGTCAGGATATTTCAATTTCTTGCCTGTATTCGTAATCTTATCTATTTCCTCATCAATATATTTAAGGCTACATACACGTAATGCCTTTAAAAACATAGATGAAAACACTGATTCTTAACCTTATCGCTTTGTCCGGAATAGAAATGCACATAGGAAGAAATATTAGTAGGTTTTCTATACACACTGTATTTAAACTCATTACTATTTCTTCGTATGATGACGTCTGGAAAGGGTAAGCACCCATCATTTTCCATTTCCATAGTGAATTTAATTGATGGTACTAATTTTTTTAACTTTGCAAAAAAGTTATTTACATCGCCTTTCCCTGGCAGCAAAAAAGAGTACGTATCAAAACCAAAAAGAACCTTACAGCACAAAAAATTTGCTTGTACTACCTTATAATAATAATATGAAAGATATCCCCCCAACCTCTTAGGAATTTTGGTGTTAATGTCGCATTTAAGAAAAATAAACAGTGAAACATATACTTATCAAGAACTCTCCCAACAATACTAAAGGGCGTGTATATAAAATTCTGTGTAAGTCTTCTGACAACTTTTATATTGGTCAAACAGGTAAATCACTGGAAAAGAGAATAGAACAGCATAAAAAATGTGTGAAATGCACAGGGGAACAGTATAATTTTTGTACATGTTAGTGAGAACAGTCATGCTATCAATTGGGAACGGGCAAAAAGGACTGTATTTTCTAATAACTCACTGGAAAGGAATTTCATTGAATCTTGCTTAATAAAAGAAAGTTACAGCCATATTATGAATATCAGTCAAGGGATGCATAAACTTGATCCTTTCCTATCAAAAGAAATTTGCAAATTGTTTAAATTTTAAGGCAGGCAGTAGAGATGTATGGAAATAAGATTATCATATTTGTAAACACAGTACAGGGGCAGCAGTGCTGATGAGTTTTCCAACCCAGCCTCCCTGACACCTGTCAGGTGTGGATCTGTAGTCTCCTATGGTCGGTACGTTTGTCAGTATTGTCCCCAGAGAGTATATTGTGATTTTTAGCCAAATGAGTTTTGAAGGCCACTCCTACTTTTGACACCCGCCTGTGGGTGAATCTGTAGTCTCAAACGATTGTGCATGTTGGTCAATACTGTTTCTGCAGTACAGTATACAGTATATATTTGTGACTTCTAATACTCTGTACAGTGAAACTGTTTGGACGAAATAAGGCCATCCATCTACCCTGTTTTTCCTTTTATCCGTAATGGAATGAGAGAGAGAGAGAGAGAGAGAGAGAGAGAGAGAGAGAGAGAGAGAGAGAGAGAATCCAGCAAACCAAAAGCAGCATAATGCATAGCACTGCGAATATCACTTCTTGTCTGAGCTCTTCCCTAACTCCGACCCTCAAAATAATAAGCTCGACTGAAATAAAAGAGTTATTAGAAAGACGGGAGCGGCTGATGCTGTCTCCTAAAGACCGGGACAAAGGCGACGCTCTTCATCAAGGCAAACTGGCTGAGTACTTAACACGCAGGAGAGCCGAGTGTTCGCTGAACAGGAATTTATTCTTCAATTCGTTGTCTCCAGTCACAAGCGTTATTTGGCCTTAAGGTGAAATTCGTGGTAGTTTAGAGATACTGTCGCCTGTGTCTGTATGTCTGTAACCTTAGTCCTTTTGAGTGTATTAACACTAGAATGAATGTCTGTATATCTTCCGTATCAGTATGTATGGATGATTGCGTGACCGCCTGACACAAGCGTATTTATATCTGTTTGCATATATGAATTAATCATGTTTTCATGTATATGTGGTTAGGCTGTTATAATTTGCGAGAAAAGGATTCATTGTGTATGCATGTATGATTTCAATACATGCATTCATGTTCTTTTGATATATTTCAGTGCAACTTGAGAGTAAGACATGGCTCTTTGATTGGAAAGGAAACCTTTGATTCTGTGATATCTGTAAGAACTGTGCAGTAGAGAGGCTGCCCATTGGTGAGAACCGACTCCTACAGAAGGGCGGGTCACTCCCTTGCAAATATAAAATAAGGAAACAGAAAAAAATGCTTGGAAAACTACACGAGACACTTGAAAATCACCCATAGTTGAATATACGGTAGACCGACTTTGTTCTTTCTTTCTTTCTTTTTTCTTTCTTTCTTTCTTTCTTTCTTTAAATCAGCTGAAAACCCTGACGGACAGAGTCAACAATTCCAAAGGGAAGTCAACCCGCACAGGGAGACAATTTATAGGAAAAGGTAATAAATAAATAAATATCAGAGAATAAAAAATAAAACCAATATTCCTGATATTCAGGAAACGTCAGCAGAGAACCGGAGTAAATCTGCTCATCGCATAGGTATTTGGAGATCAGAAGATCCCACAACTGCACTGGGCAAACTATTCCATGTTTTAGTTATATTATTAACTTATTATTTACTTGTAACCCAAAAGACTGAAAGATCTTCTGTGCTCATGTTCACATTCTGAAACCTCTTGACTTTTTTTTGCCAAGGTCACATCTTGATCTTTTTATTTTTGCGTGTGGAGGTGGGGACGACGGACAGATAAAGTAGTTATATTCTTCAAGTCCATTGGAGATTAAAGATACTCTCTATTCTCAGCCGGTCTCTTACCTCCTGTCTAGCCACTTCTTCCCAAATTTACTTTTGAGATTTGAAAGTTTACTCCTGTTTCGTTGCTCCCAGTGTCCAATAACCTTCTCTCCATCAAAGGCAGGTCAACAATTTCTAATGTGGTTAAACCCTTATGTATATCTTATTTTCTCATCTTTACTTCTGGCCTGGTCTAGATACGAGCACTGGGTTGCCCGGTCAGATAGAAAAATAACAGAAACATAAAAACACTACAATAACAGCAACATAAAATACCCATTACCGCATAAACAACGGGATTCGGTAGACAGGCAAAAGCATTAACAACAAAGTGAAAAACACTCAGGCGACAAAAATAACAGACAAAACTACTTAACTCAATCCCCATTAGGCAAAGCCATCATCAGCAGTGCGGCATATCGAAAAAATTGACATTTCGTTATTAAAAACACTCTCCTAAATAGAAAGAATCCTACTAGGGCAAAAAAGCAACTATGGCAAACGAACATGGTCATTAATCATCCAAAGCCCATCCGGATGACAAAAACTGTGACATCAAAGGGAATTCAAACTCTCCCTTTAAGCATTCGGATGATGTTTATCCTAGGCTTTTAACTATGACATCAAAGGGAATTCAAACTATATTTATATCTTATTGTTGGATATGTGATGTTTACCTTTCCTATATATAAACACACACACACACACACACATATATATATATATATATATATATATATATATATATATATATATATATATATTGAATAAACTATAATTGAATAAACTAAATATCTTAATATCAGCACGAGGGCATACAGAAAATCACTGATAAAGACAGAGAGAACAATAAAAGAGAGAGCAAAACAGAAAAGGCGTTAACGAAACTAAGTGATCCCAGATGCCGAGTTTAACCGTTCGTCGCCTCTGAATCAAAGTGTACCTCATACAGCACTGGGCAAAAAGAAGAGCTAATTGAGATCTTGACCTCGCCCGGTGACCTCTCGCACACCACAACATTAACTCGATAACAACCGTTGAACGAAATGTATAGATAATTAAACGTGAAACATTAATGGAAAAGGGAAGCCCATCTGGACGAAACTTGGGAAAATTATACCAGATTTCGACATCGAATGTATACCCTTATATACCAAGACTCTGGAAGCAGAGTCAGTTAGAGAAAAGGCATCAGGGCAGGGAGTGTGTGAGGTGTGTGGAGAGGTGACAGTGAAACCTCGAAGAGACCTGTGAACTTATATAAAATTTCTGAATGCCCATAGCAAGTGAAATTCTAAGTCAAAGAATTTGTGCCTTTTAAGATAAAGATTCGGTCACTACTACCCATTGAAAGGTGAGAAAGTTATACAGTCAAAGACTAAATAAATGTATTTAAGGGGAAACATAATTTTCATTTAACCAAAATATATAAAAGGAAAACTTGTGAAAATCTGGAAGGTACCCGACATCTGAGCACGATAAGTGAAGCTCCAACATAGTTAATTATCGAGCAACTTGTTCCTACGGAAGTTAAAGCGCGCAGTACAACAGACAGTTTATAAGAAGTGAATACCTTCCCCACTACATGTTTATATGTATATATATACATAGTTTTATATACTTGTATATGATGTATGTATATATATACACACACACACACATATACACATATATATATATATATATATATATATATATATATACTATATATATATCATATATATATATATATGTCTGGTATATATATAAAGCCATATTGATTTATGAATGAGGTCAATATTCTATTAAATTCAGTGAGGTTTTCTCCCAACATGATATATGTTAGACTCACTGTGGATCGCAGTATGGGTGCAGAAGCTTGATTTATGAATGAGGTCCAAAAAATTGCTAAAAAATTCCCCGTGAGGTTTTGTTGAGTTTAACACTGATGTGATCGAACCTCATACACATCAACAGGCCTTAAATGACATTGGATGAACGATTGCCCTAGGTGTAGAACAGTTTATTGCCTGAAACCTTAATTCTACTTTGCCTTATATTACGTTCAAAGAAGACCTTGTACTATTCATTCAGTTGTTATTGCCATATATTTTCAGTTATGGCTGACGTTGGAGCGTCCTTGTCTTTGGGTAAAACCTATTGCTTTCCTCAACTAGGAAAACGGGAGATCTTATATGTCCACCGATTTAATATAATACAAAACAGGGTGGCTTCAACGTGATGTCAAAAAGGTACTTCAATTCAAGGTAGCTGGAGCTTTTCCTATCACACTTAATCCTGCCTAAAATATCATCAAAGCTGTAGGCATTGTTTAACAATAAAAATAAAGCTTGAAAGAGTAAGAAAAGAACAACAGAGACAAACAAAGAGCGATTAAACAAAGTCCCATGAAGTTAACCAAATGAAAATTTTCATTGTTAATGTTTTTCGTAACTGAGTGAAAGATTGAATAAATGTGCTTACAGCTTTATTAATGGAGAACTGTTTGTGAAGCTTAGTGGAGATGTTTTGGCACTGGAATTAAAGTATCATGCTGTTTGCCTGTTGGTTTAGTACAAAAGAGAGAGGGCTTATTTACAGAAACGGGCTCAGTAAAACAAAAATAAAACTACATGACAACAAAATCAGAGCTATAAATTTTCTCAACCCTTTAGGTATATAGCTGAAACAAAACTTGTCAGTGAGGTTGCTGATCCAGAAATATTCAAACTCACATAACTAAACTATATAAACATCAAATTGAGCAGCTGGGATAGCATACTTTGACTAAACTGAAGAAAGAGTCCTTGCTAAAGCTGCAAACATTATACGAAGTAGCAGGCATATCTAGATTTTCATGGAAGTTTACAAATAGGGTATCTTGATGAATCCCTTTTTTCCAGTTTCTTTCCAGTTTCTCTCTACAACTGAGCACACCATAGACTGTAAAATAAATTTCAGAGTTGTCACTTGGTGCATCCAAAGCAGCTATTTTTATGATCAAGTTACTCCTGTAAAGCTGTTGTACTGAAGTAAAAGAAACAGCAGCAAATCACGATCATTTAAAAGCCCAAGAAACACTTTTCCACTTCATATTAACATTGTTTTTCTCTACAAAGTCCAGAACAAAACATCTCATCAAAATTCTGCCTCACAATGGCTTTAGTATTTCATATGACAAGATGCTAGAAGTATTAGCACAAGCAAGGGATGCTGTGGTCATCAAGCATGTTGAAAAAGGAGCAATATACCACTCACTCTATATGAAAGGTTTTATTCACAGCAGTTAACATGGATGACATTGGTCATAACTTAGTTTATGCAACAGCACAGATACCATTCAGTGGACCAAGCATTTCCATTTTAGCGCAACGTAGTTTAAATAATAAATATCATTTATGTTTACCATTACTAATTCAAGCTCTCAGGTAGTGAGTTACTGTAAATGTGACAAGACCCACCTAATATACATCAAAAAAAGAGAAATTCAGTATTTATGTAAAGTGTGCATCACATCCTTAGTGCCTATACTGACTGGAGCTCATTTTGTGGTTTTACTAAGACAAGTGGTGACATAAAATTAAGCATACAGTGGATTTCCAACTTCCAAAGCTGGATATCTAAAGAAATTCAATGAGAAAGTGGCGAAAGTTCTTAGGTGGAGAGAAGTTTTGTTGTCATGTTTGATGGTCTATGTAAAGAGATAGCTGTCATGAGGCCCTGGAAACATTCAATCTGTGTTTCATGGAAATACTAATTAAGAGTAGTGAGAGGACAGGAGCTCTTGAAAGATGACAGCTCCTAAAATTGATGGCTATTAATACCTTCAGCTCATGCCATTGGTGTGGTGTGCATGTTCCCTCTTACAATATAATTACACCTACAAAAGACGGTATTTAGTCTGAGGTCATTAAAAACTTGAATTGATAACTCAGATGCTATTTTTTTACATTTCATGTTTTCACTGTCAGATTGCACTATAAAAAAATTTTTGGCCCTTTGAAAAATGGACTGGACCTCACTTGGCTAATGTGGTATTCTGTAAAGAGATATAATATTCTGACTAAATACATTATTGGCTTCATAACTATCCTTATGTGCAGTCCATTCAGTATTTTATAGTATTTGGAGCAAGAAAGTCCCATGGAATTTCTTTTCCCTACTTTGAATTAAAAACATCTTTTTTCAACATAATAGATTCTAAAAAATAGGAGAGTGTATGTTAGTTGAAACTGGGATTCGTAACTGAAGCTAATATTTTTTAAATATTTGAAGTCAAGAGAATCATTCTCTTTATGTTAATATTTTAGAACATAAATGTAAAATTTCATTAATGGTTCTTGGGATGGGACTCTTGGCGTTTTACCCTATCAGCCTTCTACAATGATCAGAGTTGATTTTATGACGCCATCCCATAATTTAAAATCAATTGGGTGGTGGGTGGATTAGTCAGTTTTTTTTTTACTGGGCTTTGATGTGAAATTACTCTGTACTCCAAGATGACTGAATATTTTAGATTCTGTACACTATACTGAGTTTTTTAGATCTTCTATTCTGACTCATTTAATTCATGCTGGTGAGTTACTATCAGACCTCCACTAACAGTCTGATTCCTCACCAGATTGCCAGCAGTTTTTTATGCAGTCCAACCTTACAGATTGGGGCAAAAAATCTTTATAGCCAGAAAGTCAGCTTGGTGGTAATTGGGAAAGATAACATTCTCTAAGTACTTCGGTGACATTAAAAAGAATTTAACAGAGATGGTGGTTCACGCGATTTTGAAGAAACATGTTGAAGAACAAGCAACTCAACTTTGATTTTAACAGATTGTTCTTCTATCTAGGAGTTTTATTGTAGTATTGAATTTCCCAATACAACATCAATTTTAACAGCAATTCTTTAAGGGATTTTAGCTGCTGTTGAGAAATTTTACCATATTCTACGACGTGCAAAGTGATTTAGAACAAATCCTTTAGAAATTCTTCAGTGGCCACACTTAATAAACTATAAAGAAACAAATAAGTTTCTTTTTGGTCTTAGCATATATATAGGTGTATCCAGCAGTGAAGAGGGTGACAAATGAACATCAAAAGATCAGTTGAGGTCATTTTCAGATCAGATGTTTTGTTATGAAACAAATTCGAAATAAAGAGAACAAAATGAAAAGTTTAAAAAGTATAGTGACATAAAGATGGGAGAGAGCCCTATACCGCTTCTAGATAGGGCATACCCGAATTAAACCTGGGTTTATGATGATAGGTGACAATCATGAATTAATTGTCTTGTTTCGAGAGAAGGTTGCTAGTTAACAGATAATGTAAATTTTTGCCAAAGTACTTGATGAATAAGTTGTATATGATGTCAGTATTACTTTCAGATAAATTTCACACATTGTACCTTCACCATAATTCTTTAAGGACACCCGGATTCTGTAGATAATCTCGTTTTATTTCATGTATTATAACCCCAGTTCCTTACATTAGATGATTTGTGACCACTGCAGATGACTAAAATCAATTATTCATTTATTCAGGTAAATTCTCCTATGCAGTTTATGTTTGCTTATTCACCGAATTTTCTCCACCTTATCTTTGAAAAGTAGTTTAGCTCATTCTTCGTCTTCTAGGCAACTTTCGCAATGGAATTGTTCCCAAGACCAAGTGAGATCTAAAACTAATTTGTTCAAGAATTTACTGCTTCATTTCCTCGAGCAATTTACAGATGATCTCATGTCAGTATTATAATCCCAGTTCCTCAAGGTGTTTGTAGACTAACTTATCTCAGGCTTATGCATTTATGTTTGCTTATTCCTGAAAAGTACAAAGCTAATGTTGTTCCCAACTGACCTCTAAAATGTTTATGGCCTTTGTCTTATCAAAGGTAATTGAGGAAAAAATGTAACTGGACCTTTAAATTTTAGTTTTCTGTGGAATTCTGACAAATTGGTTAAAGTCGCCTGCTGAGAATATGCAATAATTCATCAGTCAAGTAATTCAAAACTATTTAAGACGAATAACGTCAAAGTAAAAGTATATGATTAAATAAACCTGTCAAAATGAAATTAAAACTATTTAACTAATGATATAATGCTATAAAACTCATAGGAATCTAACAAAAATATTACAGACAAAAAAAAGAAAAAAGAAAACACTAGCACGAACAAATCTGGATTTCTTTATAACACATCTCTCCAGTTCAGAAATAAAGCGTTGCCAGGAGCAGTACCTGTAACGCTAAATTTTTGAAGCTATGTCCTACGTGTCGTCGCCCTAAGGTAGGGGGAGACGCGTTCGGTTTGACATGTTCGAAAGGCGTCACATTTAAGAATTAACGCCCTTCGATGGGTGTGAGTGCGTTCCGGTGGATATGCATGTGCGTACGGCCGCCCGGGTGTATGTTTGGTTCAGCAAGTAACGTCCTTTTGTGTGTGGATGCCACCAGTTCGGTGATTTTATATTTTACGTGTAAACGGTTGTAGTCATTTCTTTCAAATGAGTTATTTTAGGTAATTATTAAATCGCTGATGCATGGTTAGATAATTACTACGTTGTTGATGCTGTTCTTCTTTTATCTAACAAATGTTGGATTAGGCAATAAAGACCCGTGACTCTGAAGTCGAAAAAGTCGCCTGGAGACGTACTGGAGGAACAGTCATGTGCGCCCCGTATCATCATACGACTTTGCATATATTTCCTGGACGCTGGATAATTATTGCTATACTGTCTCGGATATTTAACGACGAGAATACAATGTTCCTCTAACCGTGCGTGCGGAGTTCCTCGACGCTTGTTTGTATTGGCAGTTTGGATTTATTCCCGTTTTTCATTGACTGGGTTGACTTCCCACCTCGTGGTGGTATGGGGCCCATGAATTCGGTACTGACTGTGGCCGTCCCAGCTTATTTGAATTTTACAGGCGTCCGACTTCATCAGCATTATCCAAGATAACTACAGCATCAACTTGACTCATTTCGGATCCACCGCCCATCGCATTTCTTCAAGAATCGAACTCGTGAGTGCACCTGCTCATCTTATACTGTCACCGATTGGCCTCCTCCGGTGAAAGATTAACAGGTCCTGTTAACTTTAATATTATATCTGTTGTTATTAGATTGTCGTTGAGATAAAATGTTTTTATTCTGTCTCCTTCTTCTCTGGTCTTTCAAAGTATCTAACCTGAGATGCCATAACTCGGTAAAGATTAACAGTCATAAAAAAGAACCCATAACAGTGGAAGGGTAGTTTGTGTGTGTCTGTGTGCGTACTTGCGTCTCGTGTGTGTATGTGTTACCGGAAGTCCGTATAAGAGAGTGAGCCTGTGTTGATATACATTTGTAAATTTGCCTGTTTATGTTGAATGATTTTGTGTCAGTTTGTGCATTTTGGAGTTAATGATAAGACTGTCCATATATTTATATTTATGTGAGTATGTTCACTTAATAATAATGTGTCTGTGTGTTTGCAGATACCTGAATGCCTGGGCAAGTAGGTATATATATGGCTGTTTTTACGGTATGTCTTTATAAGGCCGTCCGTTATTGCTCCGCGTAATTCGTTGAAATTAGGGCGATTTTTATTTAGCTCGGGACAACATCATCTCGAGCAAACAAAATGTGAAAATCTATTAGGAGAGGAATCGAATCAGCTTATAACATCAGCATCCTGAGAAAGAAAATAGAAAAAATGTAAGGAAAAATTCGTTCAAAACATCGAGAGTCGCAGAGTTTCATTTGATCAAAGGAAAAGGTTGAGCTCTCTTGGACCGGAGTCAACTTCCTCTGCCGTCCAGATCTGACACCGGTGCAGCTCCAAAGCGGAACAAAGTCAATCTGTGATTCAGCGATTTTATTCTAATCTATTTTTTCTTTTTATTGAGAGGGGGAGCCTGATGTCCCCAGGGATGGATGGCCTGTTGGTCTGTGTCCCTTCCCTCGTGAGGATGCTCTCATCGTTTCGGTATCGCCGTGCTCAGACCGAAATTTGAGAAATGTGTGGATTTCACAAGAACTTAACACTGTGAAATAAATCCAGAATAGCAGAAACTACATTAAAGTTGTAAGAATATTTGGCTCTCTCTCTCTCTCTCTCTCTCTCTCTAAATGTATATATATATATCTATATATATATATATATATATATATATATATATATATATATATATATATATATATATATATATATATATATATATATATATATATATATATATATATATATATATATATATATATATATATATATATATATATATATATATATATATATATATATATATATATATATATATAATTTATATTATATAATTTTATTGCATCACCATGATTCATATACAAGGATTAAGCTACAGATGTCCTTTAATATCTAGTTCGCTCTACCTCAGGAGCAATATATTTTCGTATATGTTATCCGAAGGGGAATTTTATAGTTGATAATGAGTTCGTCGTCTCATGGGCTCGAACCACGGAAGACAAGAACTCAGGACTACAGTGACGCGCATTAAACTGCACGGTCATCAGGTTCGAGCCCACGAGACGACGAACTTATTAATAACTATAAAATTCCCATTTGGGTAACATGAATTATTTCCGTGGTAGAGCAAATTAGATTTTAAAGATATATATATATATATATATATATATATATATATATATATATATATATATATATATATATATATATATATATATATATACTATATATATATATATATATATATATATATATATATATATATTAGATTAGATTAGATTTTTATTGACTGCAAAGAACATACAATATTTTGACAGTTATCAAAAATATACAGTATACATAAACTTATATGTATCGATCTTATATAACTATAAATTACTCTTTCTATAATAAATAAACAGAGCCCTCTATGCCATTATCTAATATACAATTTCAAAACATTGTAAATATAATCACATACTTCCATTTATCACTCTCAGTAATTCAGTCAAACTTGTAAAGGTTAGCATATGATATCTATTTCTCAAATGAGCTGCTAGATTACATTTTAGCATCACATGTTTTTCGTTTGCACTTCAATAGTACCACATGAACATAATCGTCTTTCTGGTGGGATTCTGCTCCATCTCCCAGACTCGACTTTAAGAGAATGAGACATCAGGCGAAGTCTGGTGAACGACTGTCGCTTATAATCTTCAACAAATATTCTATCTGCATACACTGGATGAACCGCAAGCGATGGACTACATATGTCATGTAATACCAAATGCACTCAACCTCGAAGTAACATACATCGAATGGGAATTTATCAGTGATAATCAATTCGTCGTAGGAATCTGTACGGTAGAGTCGGTTTCAGCCTTTCTGGACAGCTGAATGGTAATTGTCGATGGAAAGTCGTTGTTCCCAACCATTCGGGAGTTCCAGTCTCTCTGGTGGTGAGACGCTTATCACAAATACATTGTCCTTCTCTGTATGTTACTCCAATGTTGAGTGAATTTGATATTAAAAGACGTTTTTTAACTTAATGTCTGTTAATGGAAAGAATGTTACAGTGTATTTGACAAAACTCTATGTACATATATTCTATATATATATATATATATATATATATATATATATATATATATATATATATATATATATATATATATATATATATATATATACACACACAGTATATTCTTCCGTATTTATAAAAATTCGTCTCTCTGTCTGTCAGCTAAAGAGTAGAAATAATGGCGCGGGTGGAAGAGACGCCATGAAGGGGTTGAACTTATGTAGGCCTATCCCCCCAGATCACCTGATTTGGGGGAAACAATAGCCTACCGACCTCTTAGCCTCACCATCGGATGTTTTTCGGGTGGGATAGATAGCCGCTAGGCACAAAGGACACAAAATGGCCACGAGGAAAGTGAAACAGCAGAGTGCAAGGTTTTTAACCTGTAGTCTAAGGCATTTCCAAGCAAGCTGTATGCATCAGAATAGAAGTTTACGGAGAAGATTCGGAATGACAAACAATTAAAATTACAATTAAAAGGGGTGCACAACCATTTTAATGACTTTTGGGGCAGTTTTCCAGATAAGAAACAGCTGTCTAGGACTATCTCTGGTAACTAAATAAACTCAGGAGGGACATAGAACACTAAAATCATTTAGTTTTTCTTTTAAACCTCCTACGAACAAGTTGTGCAGAATGTGGCCAAGAGTATATATACCTGGGCTTAAAAGGATGTAATTTTTATTTGTTCCCTGTAATATTGCAAAGTCAGTGAGGTTTTGGGAAACATTGTGTCTTTTACATATCAGTATATTGCTATGGTACCAATCAATTCTATGTGATTTTCACTAACGTGTACAAAAAAATCTTTACTCTTTTGAATAGTTCTAGCCTAATATTTATGTTGATTTCTCCTGACATTTAATTCTTTCCTTGCCTACCCCAATTAAAGTGAATGACAGTACATACATGAGATTTTATAAACGATGTTACTGCGGTGAGAACAATTTCTTCTTAACATCTTTTTTACATTGTTATCATATGAAAAGATCTCATTCACACTGAATGCTTTTAACATTGATTTGAACTCAAAACCGACGAAATACGGCAAAAAAAATATTCTTGGGCAATTCTGGTTTCCTGTCACTTTTATTTAAAAATTACTACCCAGTTTTATTGCAATGAGTTTCATGTGAACTGGATAACAAAAATCCCTGCCGATTTTCTAATGGTCTGTAGTTCGTTATTCATATTATTTTGGCCGATAAATCAAATATCTTAATAAAAATGGATAACTTTTTGTCTCACAAATGAAAGATTTACCTATTGCTAGTGGGACTTACGCGGAAATGAATAAGGTCTCTCTTGATGAAGTAATTAAATCATTCAGTGGCAATATAGGAGGAATAATGAAAAACAATAAATACCCTTTACTCTCTTTTCCACGAATTCTCCACCATTACCACATTCATATGATTTACTTGAGTTGCATGAAGAAAATAATCCCTTGAGACTTATAATTACCTCTGTAAGGCGTGTAGGCTCTCTCATATAAACTTTCAAAATGTCTTATAAAATTGCTATCGCCGTAGTTAGTAATTATATCACTCACCCAACTGAATAATTTATCAGGTTGGAATAAAAAAAAAAAAGTGAAACAGCATCGTAATCAATCCCGTCTCCCGATCAGTAAGTTTTGATGTTCTTCACAAAAAGGTTTTCCAATCGAATCGATCAAGAATATTTCAAAAGTGAATTTCAAAAAAAATGGATTTACCACCATAGTCGGCTGCATTTATGAAAAAGCACCTTACCCCCAAAAAATTGCTACAAAAGGTTTCTCAACTGATTATTGTAGTATCAGGTGTGCTTCATAACATATCAAAAGTCTACCACAATCCGACTATGCAAAAGGTCTCATTTCCAAGATGGCGTCTATAATAGCACCTAAATACTTAAAATACCCGTTACTCTTTATTATTCGAACTAGATAAGTAATGCTGGTTCCTAACACCTTATTTTGGGGATCTGGAAGCCCAGTTAGCATATCTGCATTATATTGAAGTGATTATATGCTCACAAAATCCAAGATGGCGGACCAATATGGCCACCATACTATGAAAATCTCCATTATTCATTCTAATTTATTATACAAGTAAATGTAGTGTCTAGACACATGTTTTGGTGATTTGGGAATCCAAAGATCATATCTGAATTACAGTATATTGAAGAGGGCCTAATTATATATGTACAAAATTTAATATGGAAGATCAATATGGCTACCAAACAAAATAAATAATAATTACTTATTTTAACTCATTTTACACAGGTAAATTTTACTATCTAAACGCTTGTTTTGGGAATCTAGAAATCCAATAAATTTATTTAAATCACAGTATATTGAAACGATTACATATTTATAAAATCTAAGATGGAGGACCAATATAGCTGCCAAACTACAAGAAAATCATCAATATTCATTTCGAATCATATTACAGAAGTAAACTTTCGGTCTAAACCCCTTGTTTCAGGGATATGGTAATCCAATTAGCCTATCTGACTTACAGTAAACTGAAGTGGTTATATGTATAAATACAAAATCAATGATGGAGGAGCAAAATTGATGCCAAATTATGAAAATCCCCATTACTCATTTCAATTTACTTTACTCGCTTAAATTTGGTGTCTAAATCCCTTTCTGGGAATCTGGAAATCCAACCAGCTTATCTGAATAACAGTACATTGAAATGATTAGATCTTTCAACATCTGCGATGGGGGACCAATAAGGCCACCAAACTTAGTGTAGTGATTAGGCTACTGGCAAAATGTTATCATAAATCCTATACAATAAATTTCTGAAAAAACCGGGTTTACAAATATTCATTGCCGCTTTCTTCTTCCTGTAATACTTGATTGTAAAGATTCTTATAGTTCTCAGCTTGACATGGTCCACAAGCAGGTGTGCATGGTAGTTCATAGCCTTTGCAACTGCAACGCATTTGACGGGCAGTTTTGCAATTACAGTACCTCCCACCAACCAAGTCCTCAACGAAACATCATAGCTTTAAATTGTATTACCAGATCATGGCGCGGACTGGAAACGAAAGTGACATGAATGTAGTGGATTGGGGATGGAAACTGGAGGACAATCAGTTTGGGCCAGTTTGAGCAAAAGATTGCTGCACCAGAAAGCCTCCTTCAGATGGTCCACTGTAATTGCAAAACTGCCTGTCAAACACGTTGCAGTTGCAAAGGTTATGAACTACCATGCACACCTGCTTGTGGACCATGTCAACTTGAGAACTGTGAGAATCCACGCAATCAAGATTTACAGGAAGAAGAAAGCGACAATGAATATTTGTGAACCTAGTTTTCAGAAATTTATAATACTGTATAGGCGTTATGATAACATTTTGCCAGTAATCG